>NC_041384.1:766191457-766194023 GCF_002162155.2 Triticum dicoccoides | reverse complement strand
CCTCCTGCACATTGTTCTAGCAAGATAGGGGCCACACCCACAACTATGTAGTGCCACGATTTTGTCCCAACCCAATGATAATGGTTATCCCGGTTTGGGAACATTATAGATGATTCTGTTATGTTTCTTTGTTCTCTTTTATCTTTTGTGGTTTTCCTTTTTTTCAAAAAAATTGTTCACATTTTCCTAAATATGTTCACACATATAAAAGAAAATAATATTTTAAAAGTATCTCTGTTTATCAATAAATGTACAAAATATTTGAAAATAGTTAACAATTATTGCGATTTTTCAATAAAGTTCATCATTTCAAAATGTTCTCAATGTTTCAAAAAATGTTTAATCTTTTATCAAAATCAATTTTAAAAATAAATATTTTTTTGTGTTTTTTTGGTAAACCCGAAGGAAAACACATGGGAAAACAGAAAAATTAGAAAGCTGAACAAGCTCTGAAATAAACGCGATCTTGACAAAGTAACTATAAAGCTAAAATGTTGTCAATAGAGAAAAAACTACAAAGCTATGCGGGATATCAGCAATTTGATGTGATGTCCGTCAAATCGCGTAGGTTGACAGTTCTCGTCCAAATCGCGTAGGTTGACAAGTAGGGCAGGCTCACTGTTTTGAGTCCGGGTTTTTTTGTTTCCCTTTATTTATTTATTTTCATTTATGGTTTTTCTATCCTTTCTCACTTACTTTTTAATTTTTCAATTTTTTCATGCTAGTTTTTTCATTTACTTATAGTTTTTATTTTCCTTATTTTCCTTTTTTCTATTTCATTTGCATTTTGTGAATATGTTTTCAATCATGAACATTTCTTTGAAATCATGAACATTTTTTGAATTCGTTAAATCTTTTCAATTTGGAATATTTTTGAAATCATGAATATATTTTGAAATCGTGAACATGTTTTTGAATTCTCAGACATTTTTTTACAAATATGCAAAGATTTTCTGAAATCATTGTAAAATTTAGAAATCATGAAAAAATATTAAATTTGAATATTTTTTCATATTCAAATGCATATTGGAGAAGATTTGTGAATTTTAGAACATTTTTTAAATTCATGCAAAAGTTTGAAATTTTGTTTTGTTGGAAATCTTGTATAGATTTTAATAGAGAAAAACAAAAAGGAAAATCGAAAGGAAAGCGAACAGGGGCGCACGCCCCCCAGATGGACCGACCCAAAAGTATGTGTTGGTCGTGGGATGGTGGGTGTGTGCCTTTGGGTGTTCGTTCGTTGCCACGCATGTCGACGAATAGGAGTTTCCGTGCAATTGGATCTTCCATGATTTCTGTTTGGGTTGCCTGCCTGGGTGGCACGTGTCCTGCTTGGGCGAGTACCATGACTGATCTCAAACAACCCAACAGATGTAGTCGTGCAAAGAACTTAAAATAGATGAATCCCACTATGTAGCTACCACACCAAGCCGGGAGACAAAGATGGTCGGCCAATCCATTTCAAACGGCACAGTCTTTCCTTGGTTGTGGATACGAGTGTGTGGTGAACCTATCTGATGTGGCATCACCCCTGTCTTGATATCAATAACAGTGGCATTATGCTGATTTTCCTTTATGCTGTGTGTGTGATCTCTCCTACGCAAGTGTAAAACTCTAGTCCTTGAGGTTTCTTCTCATTCTCCTTCTGGTTTGGCTGTTTTCGTCAGTAACATATCTTTAGCCAGTTACCTTCTCAAAAAGTTCAACTTTGGGTAGTACAATTCAGAATTCTATTTTGACTAACAAGGTGCAAATATAATAAGCAAAATTGTCCTAAAAATATTAGACTTAGCATATATTTATTAATTAGAAACTGACTACTGATGTAATTGTTCATGTACAAGTTGATCCCCTGTTTCGGTGATTTCAGGTTTTTGGTGATTTAGGATCATCAAGAGTGATGAATCAAGATGCAATAGGGATTTTCCATCAGAAATACGTCTGCTGATCCACAAGAGGTTCTAACTTCTGTGCACATTACAAAAGTAAAAGGTTTATTCCATTGATTGATCCATTATGAACATTTGTAAATTTGTAAGACTCAGATATACACAAATTTTCCTCAAAACTAGGCAGCGCCAGATGATCTACGTACATACCTACAGAGTAAGCTGTAAGATTATGAAGCGTTCCTACTCCCTCGAGGGGAGCCGCGTGCGTTTATATTGATAGGGCCGAAGGCCTTGCCTTGGCGTACAAGGATGAGTACAAGAGTTTGGATACAATACGAGATAGAGGAGGAGGTTGAGATTACAACGATATGATGATATGTTCTAACAACCTCCCTTAATCTCAACTATCGTATATTAAGATTGCTCTTGAACTCATCAAATGATCGTGTTGATAGTGCCTTGGTGAAACCATCTGCCACTTGAACTGAGCTGTGAACTCTCACACTGTATTGCCATAACTGAGTGCTGTTACATATAGATTGAGACCCCTACATACAGGGCACGTCTCGTGGAGGTGGCGATGGACTAGGAGAGTCCTGAAGACTAGGACTACCTAGTTACAACAGACTAAGAGATAAGCATCAACTACTAGAGTACATGTACAATGAATGTGA
>NC_041384.1:766181411-766191240 GCF_002162155.2 Triticum dicoccoides | reverse complement strand
CGTTCAGACTGGAGCGAAAATCACGAAACACGGAAGACGGCAGGCCCTTGGTGAAGACATCAGCAAATTGGGACGACGTCGGGACGTGTAGCACCTTGACCTCGCCAAACGCCACGCGGTCACGCACAAAGTGCAGATCGATCTCCACATGCGTCGTGTGCTGGTGCTGGATGGGGCTAGATGAGAGGTATACAGCAGTCACATTATCACAGTATATAATCGTGGCTCGGTGAGGAGGGCGACGAAGCTCAGTGAGAAGTTGGCGAAGCCAACATGACTCAGCTACACAGCTAGCAACTGCACGGTACTCCGCCTCGGCACTGGATCGGGACACCGTGTGTTGTCGCTTGGAGGACCAAGAGACCAGGTTGGTGCCGAGGAACACGCAAAACCCCGATGTAGAGCGGCGGGTGTCAGGACAGCCGGCGCAGTCAGCGTCACTGTAGGCAAGAAGATCATGGGAGGATGAGCGGTAGAGCTGAAGCCCGTAGTGGGTCGTGCCACGAAGATAGTGAAGGACCCGCTTAAGCAGCTGGTAGTGACCGTCCATAGGAGCATGCATGACGACACAAAGCTGTTGCACGACATACGAAATATCCGGACGTGTGAGGGTGAGGTACTGGAGAGCTCCGGCAAGACGACGGTAGTGCGTGGGATCGGAGTAGGGCACGCCATCAGTGGCAGAGATCTTACTACTAGTGTCGACGGGGGTGGAAATGGGCTTGCAGTTAAGCATGCGAGCATGATCTAAAATCTCAAGCGCATACTGCTCCTGGGAGAGAAAGAGACAGGTGGCGGAGCGGTGGATGTTTACCCCAAGGAAGTGATGAATATCACCGAGATCACTCATAGAGAACTCACCGGCGAGGGAGGTGACAAGCGACTAAAGTAGGGTGGTGGTGCTGGCGGTGAGAATGATATCTTCGACATATAGTAGGAGATAGGCGACGAGTGACCACGATGCAAGATGAAAAGCGAGGTGTCGCACTTCGAGGACACAAAACCGAGGGAGTGAAGGAAGCGGGTGAACCGAAGAAACCATGTGTGGGGCGCCTG
Organism: Triticum dicoccoides; assembly: GCF_002162155.2. Classification (NCBI taxonomy): domain Eukaryota; kingdom Viridiplantae; phylum Streptophyta; class Magnoliopsida; order Poales; family Poaceae; genus Triticum; species Triticum dicoccoides. The sequence continues at coordinate 766,190,184 of NC_041384.1, read as the reverse complement.
CTTAAGCCCGTAGAGATACTTGTTGAGGCGACAAACGTGCGTAGGAGCGGTAGCGTTGGCAAAGCCGGAAGGCTGCTGGCAGTAGACTGTCTTGGCAAGATCACCGTGAAGAAAGGCATTCTTGACATCCATCAGACGGATGGGCCAAGAATGAGCAGTCGCGATGCTGAGGACGACCCGGATGGTAGCCGGCTTGACCACCGGGCTAAAGGTCTCCCCGTAGTCGACACCCGACTGTTGTGTGAAGCCGCGGACCACCCATCGAGCTTTGTACCGCGTCAGAGTGCCATCGAGATGGAGCTTATGGCAGAATATCCACTTGCCGGTCACCACATTAACACCTGCAGGACAAGGAACCAAAGACCACGTATCATTCCGAATTAGCGCATTAAACTCAACTAGCATTGCGGCATGCCAATGTGGATCCTTAAGTGCTGCACGGTACGACGAAGGAATGGGCGAAGGAGCGGCTGCAACGTGAAGGTCAAGGATTTTCTTAGGCATGGCGTGACCGGTTTTCCCGCAAATCTGCATGGGGTGTGGGTTGGCGGGTGGGGAGATGGGCACAGCGCGTGGTGGCAGTGGCTGGACGAAGGGGACACAGAAAAACGTGGCAGTGAGGGGGTAGAGAACAGGGGCTTACGTACGCTAGGTGGGGCGGTAGGCTGCGGGGATGTCGGGGTCATGGCGCGCGATCCCGAGAGATCCGAGGCAGGTGCGGTCCAGGGAAGGGATCCCGATGAGAATCGGGAAGGGGGGTTGTGTCACATCCCTAGCTGCTGGTAGTGCTCTAGGCTAGCTTCATGTTTGCATCATGTTTAAATTTTGCCTAAAATTGAAATGGGGATGTTCAAACCCTAGCATTAAATCAACTCAACTAGGGTGAATTAAAATCTTTTCAATAAACCCAAAAGGTTCCTAAGAAAAGTTCATGATTTCTGGTTAAGGTGGAAACCTCTGCCAAAAATGATGATTATATTCTTAGGTCATTTTTGGATTTTTGAATTAAATCATATTGTATTTGACTTTGGGCATTTAAATACTATAAATAATTTAAATGCTCAAATAAATGTTGGAAATTGATAAGGGTCACTGAAATAATTCAGAAAGTACCCATAATTATTTCCAGGATTTTATAAAATGATTTGATATTTTAAAACAAATCAAAAACAAATTGCAGAAATAGGAAAATATAAAACAGAATAGAAATAAAAGAGAGGAGAGAAACCTTACCTGGCGCTCACCTGATAGCCCACCTGGCCCAGCAGCACGGCCCAGCCCGCCACCGCTACTCCCCTGTCGTCTTCCTCCTCGCCAGAAGGACGCGGACACCGCGACGCCGCCGTGCGCGCCACCTCCACCCTGCTCTGGCCACCTCCTGCTTCCTCCCCGAGCCCTCTGGTGACGCCACGCACTTCCCCTCGCCCCCTGCACCTCCCCTCTCTTCCCCTAGACCCTGTTCCCTCCTCTGCTTCCCTCCCTGCACGCGCCCGAGCGGAGCCCATCGCCGCCGACGCCGTTACCGGGGCCACAGCCACCCCCTCGCTCCCACTATGCATCCCTGAGCTCCGCCCTGACCCCGTGAAGCTACCCACGCGACGCACGCGACCAGAGGAGGCCGCAGTCGACCGGAGCATCGTCGTCTTCACCTCCGGTGCCCGGAGATCGACTCCACCGATTCGGCGCGTCCAGAGCTTCCCCGACTTCGTCGTCTCCTCCGCTAGCCCCTCCGTGAGCTCTCCTGCGTTTCCCCTCTCTCCCCGTTGGTCTCCCGTGCAGTAGCCATGCTAGCCACCGTACCGAGCGCCGCCGTCCGCCATGGACGCCGGGCATGGCACTGACGTGCTGTTGCGGCCAGTCCGACGAGCCTGGCGTGCTCCTAGCTGCTCCAGGAGTCTGCATAGCCCCCCTCAGCCAGCCCCCTAGCGCTCCGTAACCTCGCTCCGCCCAAACCCGAGCTCCGGCAGCCGCCGCGGCCTCCACTCCGGCGAGCCCCGGCGTCCCCGCAGCCTCCCACCTACTCCATCAGTTGCGGGAGAGCCCGGGCTACGCCCCGGTGCCCTCAGCGCGCGAATCCGAAGCCCCTAGCGCAAGTCCGGCGTGCTCCGCCGTGCTCTGTGGTCACCGCCGGCCAAACTCCGGCGGGCCGATGTGGCCACTTAATTAGGGGCTAATCACCCTATGAGCCACTGCCATGTGGGCCCCTGCGCCTAATTAGGATTAGTATTTTTTCTGTTTAGTTTAACTAACCACATGGGCCCCACCCGTCAGCTTTGACCACGCTGACATGGACGTTGACCGACCCCACACGTCAGTATTGACCTGCTGACGTGTCTGTTGACCCGGCCCCACCTGCCATTGACACTAACCAGCCTCAGTCACTGACCAGTGGACCCCACTGGTCAGGTTTGACCACCAGCAGCGTCTGTTGACCTGCTGACGTCATAGTGACGCAATGCTGACGCCATAATTCATTTTCTGGAATTATTTTAATTCTAAATATTCAGGAAAATTCAAAAAATGCCTAAAACTTCTAAAATTCATAGAAATTCAACCGTAGCTCCAAATTAAATAAATTATATATGAAAAATTATCAGAAAAATTCAAGGAATCCGTCTGTACCATTTTCATGCATGTTAGAACAACTTATAGCTGTTGTTTAGCACAAATCATATAAAGGGCATTTAAGTAATCACATATGGAGTTTGAATTTGAATTTTAGATTCAAACCAACTCCATTTAATCTGGTTTTAGTTGCATTAGCCCAACACATTCATTTTGCCATGTCATGATCATGCATCATATTGTGCATTGCATTGATTGTGTTCCCTTCTGTGTTGCCGGTATTTGTCCCCTCTCGATAGACGTGATACCGATGATGTGATCGTTGACACTGATGAAGACTCAATGTTATCTTCAGAAGTGCCAGGCAAGCAAAACCCCCTTGTTCATTCCGATACAATCCTACTCTCTCGCTCCTGCTCTCTTTTACTGCATTAGGACAACACCGATTCATCTGTTACTTGCTGCGGTAGCTGAACCCCCTTTATCCTTTGCATGACCTGTCATTGCCACAGTAAATAGATGAAACCCACTAGCATGAGTAGGAGTTGTTTGAGGCCTGTTGTGCCTACTCATTCATGCTTGTTTGTCATGCCTGCTACTGCTTAGAGTTGAGTCAGGTCTGATTCATCGGGGATGAATCAGAGGCGTGTGAACCTGTCCTACTGTGTGTGAGCTAAGTGTGTGAACACGATTTGGTAAAGGTAGCGGTGAGAGGCCATGTAGGAGTACATGGTGGGTTGTCTCATTGCAGCCGTCCTCAGGAACTGAGTTCTGTGTTTGTGATCCATGATTCAGCTACTACCACGCATTGGGCCCGAAACCAATGGACCCTCTCGGCTTCTTAATCACCCTTGTCCTCTGTCCAGGAGTTGCAAGTAGTTTCTGGTGTTTGTAGTATGCTGGAGGCCGTGCGCAGCGCTGACCGTAGGGGTGGGCTGTGATGCGGTAGGCACGTGGCACGGTGTACCGGGCACCCGTTTGGTGTCTCGGGAACCCTGTTCACATCGTTTGGGGCTGTGAGCGAAACTCCGGCCGGATCTCCTCATGGATGGAACCCGAATAGGCGATAAACCTGGACTAGAGACTTAGGTGTTTAGGTAGGCCGTGGCCGACACCCACGTTGGGCTTCCGCTTGAAGGTTGCCGAGTACATGTCGTGTAAACGGCGGTAAGTGGTGAGAGCGTGTGTGAAGAAGTACACCCCTGCAGGGTTAACATCATCTATTCGAATAGCCGTGTCCGCGGAAAAGGACTTCTGGGTTGCTTATATCAGTTCATAGACAAGTGAAAGTGGATACTTTAAAATGCGCAAGATAAGCGTGAGTGCTATGGATGGCGTTCTCGTAGGGAGACGGGAGCGGATCCATAGTGGTGTATTGATATGGTGAATATGTGGACTCGTGTGCGCCACCTCAAAAGAGTCGCTTGCAGTCGTAGTTTAGGATAGCCACCGAGTCAAAGCTGGCTTGCTGCAGTCAAACCCCTCCACCCCCTTTGTTGATAATGATGCATATGTAGATAGTTCTGATGTAAGTCTTGCTGGGTACATTTGTACTCACGTTTGCCTATTTTATGTTTTTGTAGAGAGACTTCAGTCTCACTAGTATTTCCGCATGGTCTTCGACGTTTAGCTTGTTACCTCAGCTACGATCTTGTGCCTCGGCAGAAATTGGTAGATAGTCAGGCTTCTCAGCCTTTTTCATTTATAGATGTCTGTACTCAGACATGATAGCTTCCGCGTGTGCTTTGATTTGTATGCTCTGATTGTTGGGTCATGAGACCCATGATTGTAATATCGCGCTCCTCGGAGCCTATTGAATAAATTACTTGAGTCATAGAGTCATGTTGTGATGCCATGTTGTATTTGCACATATCGAGCATATTGTGTGTATGTTATTGAAATGCTTGGTATGTGTGGGATCTGACCATCTAGTTGTTTATCTTTAGTAGCCTCTCTTACGGGGAAATGTCTCCTAGTGTTTCCACCGAGCCCTGGTAGCTTGCTACTGCTCCGGAACACTTAGGCTGGCCGGCATGTGTCCTTCTTCGTTCCTGTGTTTGTCCCTTCGGGGAAATGTCACGCGATGAATACCGGAGTCCTGTTAGCCCGCTACAGCCCGGTTCACCGGAGTCCTGCTAGCCCAGAGCTACAGCCTGGATTCACTCGCTGATGACCGACACGTTCGATGCTGGGTCATGGATGCCTGTCCCTGTAAGTCTGTGCCGCTTTGGGTTTACGACTAGCCATGTCAGCCCGGGCTCCTTATCATATGGATGCTAGCGACACTGTCATATACGTGTGCCAAAAGGCGCAAACGGTCCCGGGCAAAGGTAAGGCGACACCCGTGGGAATACCGTGCGTGAGGCCGCAAAGTGATATGAGGTGTTACATGCTAGATCGATGTGGCATTGAGTCGGGGTCCTGACAGCGTTGGTATCAGAGCTTGACTGCCTGTAGGATTACTAAGCCAAACTGGTCGAAGTTGAGTCTAGAAATTCTTTAGTTATATAAGGGAATTGATTGTGGGATGGAACGTAAGGCTCTTTTTACTCCTTATACCTCATGGCCTTCTGATCTGAGTCATCATCTTCTCTTCTACGGGGATTAAGAACTAGGCTTTCTCTTCTTTCTATCAGGATCACGTGTTACTAATCCGTAGACTTATAGATTGTTGGATTTAAGCTTGAGTTCAGTTTCTACTACTTCCGTACGTTAATTGTTGATCTCGAAACCTTGACATTGTGCTTCTGAGTGGTTATGCCACCATTTTTGAGAATGTCTCAAATCTTTTCTGAGCATTTACAGCCGTTATGCTGTCCGAGTCATTCCAGGTTTCTAAACAGTCTGATGCACTTGCAGATTCTTTCCTTCCGTTTCAATGTTCCTTTGGGCCAGATTAACCACACTAATCAGTGAGTTGAGGTACTCTGTTGCCTTGACATTTATGTTGGAGTTACTATTATGACCCTAGGTATTTAGGGAGTCACCTAGTAACCTAGCAACGTTTTGTGTTCCCAGTGTGATGATTCTGGCCTTTATCCTCGAAAGCATTCCGTGATGCTACTTAGTAATAGGTATTCTACTCCTGGGTTCTGAACCCGAGATTCACTCTACCTACTTCATGTTGATAGTAATTGCTAGTGCCTTTAGGATATTAGTAACCTTTGCGATAGTCCTTGAAGTCTGTGGTATCTTCTTCTTCCAAATACCATGAACTACTTATGGCAGATGTTTATTGGATCAAAAAAAATCACAATTAGAGTACTCTTGAGGAGTTCTCCATTCATAAATCGTGACTCTGCCAGTTCTACCTTTCTGCATGGGTTATCCGGAAGAAATATGTTGAACTTGGTTCGACATACTAATCTATGCATCCACAACTCAGAAAGTTATATGTTCCTTTGAGTTGTTCTCTTTAGTTGCATTCTGACCCTCGCCTATCAATTGATAGTCAAGAGTATGCGTGCGTTCGTTCATCGATGCCTATGACTCTTGTGGTCTGTCAAGCCATTCTATTCCGGAATGACTAGGAGAAACAAACTCCAGTACCTCTTCCATATCTAGGATTGGGTCAAAGTAGTTGTATTCCGCAGATCAAATGCCAATCCAGCTTTTGGTTCTGCTCTACCTTGGAGTATTACATATTTTATATCGAGATTGTTATAGGAATTGCACACCATCCTATGAACTCTTGGTACAGTGATACTTCTTGCCATCATTGTTCATTCCTCGGTTCCTGTGTTATTGTAACCGGAATGCCGACAAACGAATTGTGATGTGTGAAATCCATACTCCCAGCAACCTCGTTGTTTGGTAGTTAAAGGACAATAATTTCATTCTTAGCCTGTTGGTTCTTGAATCATCATTCTAAGACTGATCGTGCTATCTAGTCCTTATTTCTGGTGCACCCTTCGATCGATGAGTTAGGATCTTGTCAAGTCCTCACTCATTTGATCATATCGTCTTGCCCTCAAAAGCAAGATTGTTCTCGAGCCTAGCAACATATCGGTGCTTCGAGATTTTCCGAAGATCTTCTCAGAAGTATTACCAGGTTGTCACCTGACCGCTATGTTGAGCTCGTGATCAAGTTGGTTTCTTGTGAACCACCTTCTCTCCAAGAATCGGTGTTAGATATCCCTGAGCTAGTTGGTTAAGCTACACGACAACTTGGAGGGTTGGAAGATAAAAGCTTGCCTGACTCAGTTCGTTCCAAAGGGATATTCTTGTGTAGTGTGTGTTGAAGAAAGATGATATCTTCATCGATTGGTCCCTGTGATCAGTTGTTGGACCTATTGTCTTATCAATCCTTTGATTTGAGTGTGGGCTATCGTCAAATCAAATCAGTACCAATGATGCTCGTAATGTTGTCTTATTCGTGGTTGATCCCTCGAGCATACACCATTACATCTTTGGTCTGACCAATGCTATCACCGTGTTCACACGATGGTGGAAGTCCAGTGATATGGAAATTCCGATGAGTTGTTGTTGAGCCCATTGACAACATTCTTATCTTCCCCATGATTTTGTTGAACATTAAGCTAGTGTTGGAAACTTTTGAAAGCATTTCTTCATGCTAACTCATGAAGTATTTGTTTGATGAAAGGAGTGACTTCCTCTTATACACGTGCATTTGGTGAAAGTTGCCGCCGTGGATTTGAGAAAGTTAGTTTTGCTTTCTCTGGATTCATCCCAAGTCAGTCATGCATACGTGCGAAGTATTCTGTGGTCTGGAGACTTGCAACCCTCATTCCATATGTGTTCCGAGCACACCAAGCCACTGATTGATTTGTTCAAGGAGAAGAAGTTCCTTCTTAAGAGTATACCTTATGCAAGGATTTTGATATCCTCGTTGATGGTTCCCCACCTGAACTCGGTAGTGTTTTATTATAAGACTACCACGTGGTCATGCTTGTCTGGGACAGCGTGTTCACATGTTTGTAGCAGAACCAGCTCATGTTTTGGAGCTTGCTATCGTAGTTCATCTCCCGAGAATCCCGCAACGTCATCTCGTCGATTTGTGTTGCAAACTTTCATTTTTCTTTCTAGACTCGATGAGTCTGGAATATCCGGACACCAACCAGATCTGAATCTCAGGTAGATATGATGGGTTGGAACATTTCCCAAGAACTATAATATCGGTCTCTCGATAACCGGTAAAGTGGATGTCGTGGCCAACACACCCAGCCGGAAGACCTGTTATTATAATATCTTGATTGATGAAGTTGGCCACCTCCCCATAAGGATTTCGTAGGATTTACCTCCCTAGTTGTTCCTTATGGATGCTTGTGCTCCCGAAGTCCGACCTTTACTTGATGTTCTAGATATCAAACCATATCTATGAATGGGTTACACTAGCACATCAAGAAGAACATTAGAAGCGGAGTGCTAAATGTCTCTCGGTCGATCATCCAGATTTTATTTCTTTGGCCCCGCCAAGGGTGAAATCTGAGAAGGTGTTATCTTCCTTTGCATCTGCATCATTCATCATCATTCATCATGGTAGCAAGTTGTGTTGCCAGGATCCTTGACACGGATATGGGTAAAACCTTGATGAATGTGGAAATGCTCAAGTTCTTGAGAGCACGCACAAGCGCTACGTGTTATCATCGGCACTAACTGGGTTTGCTCTCAGTTTCCTCGGCAAATGCTATGACCTTTTCAAACAGTGAATTCACTCCCTATTGTTGGGTTCTTCCCCAGTTACCAGAATCATTCCTAGCATTTGCATTTTGTTCCTAGCTTGCACCGCCAATGTGCCATTCTACCATGGGTCTCTTCCATTTCCGGTGGCAAGGAAATTCATCCATTACGTTGTCTTCAACAAGGTAACCCACATCATCCAAGTCCGAGTATGCCATTCTACCGACCCCCTCCAAATGATCCCTTGTGATTGCCTTAGGCTGGTTTAAAGAGTTTCAATGATCTCGGAATCAAAAGTAATTCTTTTTGCCACTTAAGGGGATATTTCTACGAGTCACCTTCCCTAAGGTGTATCGTTATGGTATCATGGCAACTCAACTCCTCGCTACGTGACAATCGTTTACCACCTTCTTAGGTGTGGAATTGTTGTCTACCTAGTGAACCTTCGTCATCCGTTTCTTCCACCCCTATTGATGTGTATCTCGTGTCTCAACCCGAAAGATGGTTCTATGTCTCATTCCGTAAGTTAATCTTGAGTTGTTCGATCTTCGAGGAGATCGACCCTTCT
>NC_041384.1:766164491-766179203 GCF_002162155.2 Triticum dicoccoides | reverse complement strand
CCGGCCCCACCTGCCATTGACACTAACCAGCCTCAGTCACTGACCAGTGGACCCCACTGGTCAGGTTTGACCACCAGCAGCGTCTGTTGACCTGCTGACGTCATAGTGACGCAATGCTGACGCCATAATTCATTTTCTGGAATTATTTTAATTCTAAATATTCAGGAAAATTCAGAAAATGCCTAAAACTTCTAAAATTCATAGAAATTCAACCGTAGCTCCAAATTAAATAAATTATATATGAAAAATTATCAGAAAAATTCAAGGAATCCATCTGTACCATTTTCATGCATGTTAGAACAACTTATAGCTGCTGTTTAGCACAAATCATATAAAGGGCATTTAAGTAATCACATATGGAGTTTGAATTTGAATTTTAGATTCAAACCAACTCCATTTAATCTGGTTTTAGTTGCATTAGCCCAACACACATTCATTTTGCCATGTCATGATCATGCATCATATTGTGCATTGCATTGATTGTGTTCCCTTCTGTGTTGCCGGTATTTGTCCCCTCTCGATAGACGTGATACCGATGATGTGATCGTTGACACTGATGAAGACTCAATGTTATCTTCAGAAGTGCCAGGCAAGCAAAACCCCCTTGTTCATTCCGATACAACCCTACTCTCTCGCTCCTGCTCTCTTTTACTGCATTAGGACAACACCGATTCATCTGTTACTTGCTGCGGTAGCTGAACCCCCTTTATCCTTTGCATGACCTGTCATTGCCACAGTAAATAGATGAAACCCACTAGCATGAGTAGGAGTTGTTTGAGCCCTGTTGTGCCTACTCATTCATGCTTGTTTGTCATGCCTGCTACTGCTTAGAGTTGAGTCAGGTCTGATTCATCGGGGATGAATCAGAGGCGTGTGAACCTGTCCTACTGTGTGTGAGCTAAGTGTGTGAACACGATTTGGTAAAGGTAGCGGTGAGAGGCCATGTAGGAGTACATGGTGGGTTGTCTCATTGCAGCCGTCCTCAGGAACTGAGTTCTGTGTTTGTGATCCATGATTCAGCAACTACCACGCATTGGGCCCGAAACCAATGGACCCTCTCGGCTTCTTAATCACCCTTGTCCTCTGTCCAGGAGTTGCAAGTAGTTTCTGGTGTTTGTAGTATGCTGGAGGCCGTGCGCAGCGCTGACCGTAGGGGTGGGCTGTGATGCGGTAGGCATGTGGCACGGTGTACCGGGCGCCCGTTTGGTGTCTCGGGAACCCTGTTCACATCGTTTGGGGCTGTGAGCGAAACTCCGGCCGGATCTCCTCATGGATGGAACCCGAATAGGCGATAAACCTGGACTAGAGACTTAGGTGTTTAGGTAGGCCGTGGCCGACACCCACGTTGGGCTTCCGCTTGAAGGTTGCCGAGTACATGTCGTGTAAACGGCGGTAAGTGGTGAGAGCGTGTGTGAAGAAGTACACCCCTGCAGGGTTAACATCATCTATTCGAATAGCCGTGTCCGCGGAAAAGGACTTCTGGGTTGCTTATATCAGTTCATAGACAAGTGAAAGTGGATACTTTAAAATGCGCAAGATAAGCGTGAGTGCTATGGATGGCGTTCTCGTAGGGAGACGGGAGCGGATCCATAGTGGTGTATTGATATGGTGAATATGTGGACTCGTGTGCGCCACCTCAAAAGAGTCGCTTGCAGTCGTAGTTTAGGATAGCCACCGAGTCAAAGCTGGCTTGCTGCAGTCAAACCCCTCCACCCCCTTTGTTGATAATGATGCATATGTAGATAATTCTGATGTAAGTCTTGCTGGGTACATTTGTACTCACATTTGCCTATTTTATGTTTTTGCAGAGAGACTTCAGTCTCACTAGTATTTCCGCATGGTCTTCGACGTTTAGCTTGTTACCTCAGCTACGATCTTGTGCCTCGGCAGAAATTGGTAGATAGTCAGGCTTCTCAGCCTTTTTCATTTATAGATGTCTGTACTCAGACATGATAGCTTCCGCGTGTGCTTTGATTTGTATGCTCTGATTGTTGGGTCATGAGACCCATGATTGTAATATCGCGCTCCTCGGAGCCTATTGAATAAATTACTTGAGTCATAGAGTCATGTTGTGATGACATGTTGTATTTGCACATATCGAGCATATTGTGTGTATGTTATTGAAATGCTTGGTATGTGTGGGATCTGACCATCTAGTTGTTTATCTTTAGTAGCCTCTCTTACGGGGAAATGTCTCCTAGTGTTTCCACCGAGCCCTGGTAGCTTGCTACTGCTCCGGAACACTTAGGCTGGCCGGCATGTGTCCTTCTTTGTTCCTGTGTCTGTCCCTTCGGGGAAATGTCACGCGATGAATACCGGAGTCCTGTTAGCCCGCTACAGCCCGGTTCACCGGAGTCCTGCTAGCCCAGAGCTACAGCCTGGATTCACTCGCTGATGACCGACACGTTCGATGCTGGGTCATGGATGCCTGTCCCTGTAAGTCTGTGCCGCTTTGGGTTTACGACTAGCCATGTCAGCCCGGGCTCCTTATCATATGGATGCTAGCGACACTGTCATATACGTGTGCCAAAAGGCGCAAACGGTCCCGGGCAAAGGTAAGGCGACACCCGTGGGAATACCGTGCGTGAGGCCGCAAAGTGATATGAGGTGTTACATGCTAGATCGATGTGGCATTGAGTCGTGGTCCTGACAGGTTGGATGATGCGGGGGTGGTGCATGGTGGAGCAGGGTCCGCGACGGGACCGGGAGCACGCGAGCCAAATTGTGGGGTGGGGCGCGGTGGTGATGCGGTTGCCGTTGCTGCCCCGGGAACCCGTGGGGCTGGTGCAGGAGTGGTGGGGTAACGGACAGGCGGTGGGGCATGATTGCTGGCTGCGGTGTTCAGGGGCGGAAACGAAGTGGAGGGGCGTGATCCGAGGGAGGCAGGCCGGGCGGGGATAGGATCTTCTGTGGCGCCGGATCCGGGACACTGAGAGAAGGGAAAAACATTTTCATCAAAGGTAACATTGCAAGATAGTATTATTTTCCGCGTGGCTAAGTCGAAGCACCGGTAGCCCTTTTGCTCTCGGGGGTACCCAAGGAAGATGCAACGTGTCGAACGGGGAGAGAGCTTGTGGCGAGCTGTGGCAGAGATGTTGGGAAAACAGAGGCACCCAAAGGTCCGAAGATGATCATATGTGGGATGTGCGCCATAGAGGAGAAAATAGGGGTGAAATGGTGTATGGCGCGGGACGGACGAATGTTGAGGAGGGTGGTGGCAGTATGTAATGCTTCAACCCAAAAGGCAGGGGGCAGAGCTGCTTGCAAGAGCAAGGTGCGAGTTACATCGTTGGTGGTACAGAGGTGGTGTTCGACTTTACTATTTTGTGGAGAAGTATGTGGGCACGTCAGACGTAAAGAGACGCCGTGCGAAGAGAAGTAGTCGCGTAGGGAGGTAGTAAGGAACTCGCCACCATTGTCACATTGCACACACCGGATGAGCACGCCGAATTGGGTGATAATAAAATGAAAGAAGCGAAGTAAAATGGCACACGTTTCAGATTTTGCACGCAACGGAGAAGTCCAGGAAAAATGTGTGTAATCATCGATAATGACAAGATAATACTTATAGCCGGAGTAGCTCATGACTGGAGATGTCCAAACATCACAATGGATTAAATGAAAGGGGGCAGTAGTGTAGGAGGTGGAGGTGGCAAAGGGGAGGCGTGTATGCTTGCCCATTTGACACACACTACAGAGATGGGGAGGGCGGACATCATTATTATAGGTGGTAAGAAAATCTAAAGAAAAACGGGAAAAAGTAGAAGAACTAGGGTGCCCAAGCCGCCTATGCCATAGATCGGACGTGGAGATGACGAATGCTTGCGTGGTGGTGGCGCCTTTATTTCCGGAGAAGGGGTACAGATCGCCATCACTGTTGACCCTCAGGAGCTCCTCCTTGGTGGCTAGATCCTTCACGGAAAATCCAAGGGGGTCAAATTCCACGGCACACAAATTATCACGAGTAAACTTACGAATGGAGATGAGATTCTTGATAATATTAGGAGACAAGAGGATATGGCGAAGGTAAAAGGGTTTAGGAGGGAGATGAGAAGTACCAATAGCAAGCACAGGGAGCCGAGAGCCATTACCGACAATTATGTGACGAGTGTAAGGCGCTAATAAGGGACGAAACGAGGACAAGGTACCTGGATCGCCGGCGACATGGACGCATCACCTGTGTCCATAATCCACTCGGCGTTCGGCGGGAAGGCAGTGCCGTAGCTGGGAGCCGCGTGGTACATGGCCGAAGCATCCCAGTTGGGAGGAGCCGCAGCGTAGGGAGCGGGAGGAGGCGGCGCCGGCAGGTTGGAGAAGATCAGCGGGTAGGCCTGCGTGGGAACGCCTGGACGCGGACCAAGCACGCCCGCCGAGTTCGGCGGGATCCAGGGCGCACGTGGTGGAGGGAAGGGCGCCCCAACGGGCGCGAAGTAGCCCAGCCACGGGGTAGCACCAGCACCGCGACCAGGAGGAGCGTCGCCACGGCCACGGCCACGCCCACGACCGCATCAAAGACCTCCACGCCCATGGTTGGCCCCGAGCTGTCCGCCGCGCCCGCCCCCGCCGTTGGGAGCATGATCGCCACGGTCGCCGCCATGATCACCGCGGTCGCCGCCACGTGTACCGCCACGATCTTCGGGGCCGCGCTCGTCGTTCTGGACGGTAAGCACCTGGGAGCCCCGCCGCGCGTGCGCTTGTCCATAGAGAGCTCAGCGAGGACGAGGCGTGAGTGCGGTTGCTGGAAGGAGGGGAGACGGAGCGTGGCCTGGATGATGGCGGCCTGCATGACGAACTTTGGTCCCAGCCCGTCCAGCTCCTACAAGGTCAGAGTGCCGTTCGTTACTGGTTCACGGACGTCGGCGAGGGCGGCAGCGATGCCCTAGAGGCGGCGGCAGTAGTCGTTGACGCTGAGGTCGCCGTGCATCATCGCCCGGAACTCCTGGCCGAGATGCATCGCGTGCTTGGCCTCGTTGGCGAGGAAGTACTCATGGATCCTTGTCCATATGGTGAAGGCGGTGGAGCCGGGAGGAGCGATGATGTCGAGGAGATCCCCCTCGATGGTGGTGAAGAACCGGAGGACGACGGTGTTGTCGTCGTCGCGCCACGCCTGGTCAGCCACCCAGTGGGCCGAGCCCTCCCGCATGTGGTCCTCTGCATGGTAGCGCGCGAGGAGGAGGGTGATGTAGTTTCGCCAGCGCTGGAAGTTAGTGCCGTTCAGGGCGAGGATGAAGTCGACGACACCAGAGACGCTGGCCGGCAGGGTTGGAGATGAGCCGGAGGAGGAAGAAGGCGCAGTGGGATTGGGTGGGAGGGTAGTAAGAGGCAGAGTGGAGGAGGGGTTCTCGGTAGAGACCGGAGCGCGAGGGCGCGCTTCAGCGCTTGTGTCGGTAGGGAGATCCGCAGCGGCGGCCGCGGCCGCGGCGCCCATGGCGGCATCGACAGAGTCGGCATCGGCCTAGGGAGAAGGAGGAGGGGAAACCATCGCTCTGATTACCAAACTGAGCTGTGAACTCTCACACTGTATTGCCATAGCTGAGTGCTGTTACATATAGATCGAGACCCCTACATGCAGGGCACGTCTTGTGGAGGTGGCGATGGACTAGGAGAGTCCTGAAGACTAGGCCTAACTAGTTACAACAGACTAAGAGATAAACATCAACTACTAGAGTACATGTACAATGAATGTGACCGTTTCAACAACTTGATCCTTGGAGGGAATAAACCGTATCTCAAGTTTCTTTGCTGCAACCCTCTCTCGCACAAAGTGAAAATAAGGTTCTATGTGCTTTGTTCTTGCATGAAACACCGGGTTTGCAAACAAATATGTTGCACCCAAATTATCACACCATAAGCATGAGATACGATTATTTTTAACCCCCAATTCTCCGAGAAGTGATTGAACCCAAATAACTTCAGCAGTTGCATTAGCCAAGGATTTATACTCAGCCTCTCTGCTTGAACGTGACACGGTGGCTTGTTTTCTAGCACTCCAAGAAATAAGATTGGACCCAAAGAATATTGCAAAACCTCTGGTTGATCTTCTCTCATCACTACATCCTGCCCAGTCAACATCAGAAAATGCATTCACAAGAGTGGAATTAGAACATTTGAAATGAAGTCCTATTCCCATAGTATGCTTTACATATCTTACAATCCGCTTGACAGTTGTCCAATGTGCAGAAGTAGGTGCATGTAGATATTGACAAACCTTGTTGACAGCAAATGAGATATCCGGATGTGTGAGACTTAAATATTTCAATGCTCCCACGGTACTCCTATACCTTGTACTTTCTTCCTCTTGAAGTGGCTCTCCTTCATATGCTAAAAGTTTTTCTGAAGAAGACAAAGGTGTAGGTACTGGCTTACAATGTTTCATTCCCATACGAGACAGAAGTTCAGTGATGTATTTCTCCTGTTTTAACATAATGCCATCTTGAGTTTTCTTGACTTCAATACCTAGGAAGAAGTGCAAATCACCTAGGTCCTTTAAGGCAAACTCTGAACTCAGGTCATGCAGAAGAGCATTAGTGGCATTTTGTGAAGAACATGCAAATATGATATCATCAACATATATAAGCAAGAAAATAACCACTCCTGCCTTGTTACAAATAAACAAGGATGTATCAGCCTTTGAAGCAATGAAGCTAAGAGATTTCAATTGTAAGCTTAGTCTGGAATACCATGCTCTAGGTGCTTGTTTCAATCCATAGAGTGCTTTATCAAGTTTGCAAAAGTGTGGGAATTTCTTACTTTCATACCCAGGTGGCTGTCTCATGAACACTTCCTCTTCCAGAACACCATGCAAAAACGCGTTCTGTACATCTAGCCGTCTTAGGCTCCATCCTCTGGATACAGTAATGGCTAGCACAAGTCTGATAGTTGCAGCTTTCAAAACAGGACTAAAGGTGTCCTCATAATCAATGCCATAACATTGCTTGAAGCCCTTTTCAACCAAACGTGCCTTATACTTGTCATTGGAGCCATCTGCCTTCTTTTTAATTCTGTATACCCATTTGCAATCAATTATATTTTTACCTTTCTGATTTGGTACAAGATGCCAGATTTTGTTTCTCATCAGTGCAGAATATTCCTCATCCATTGCCTTCTTCCATTTGGGATCATCAAGTGCACTACTCACAGTTGTTGGCTCTCCTGAAATACACAACATGCCATATGGTATAGTTCCATCCGTTCTTATTTTTGGATTTCGTATACCTTTTTGTAGTCTAGTCTTGATTCTTAGAGACGCCACAGATTGGACTGCAGGTGCACTCGCCACAGTCGATCCGGGAGAATCAGGCACTGACGCAGAAAATCTGGCGCAACCTGCACAGGGGATCCTGTGGCCACCGGTGAGGCCGCCGCTCCTGCAGGCACGCGAGAAGTAACCGCGTGGCGTGTCACAGAGGATCTGCCGCCCGACCATGGCTGCTTGCGCACGCGGGGCGAGGACGATTCGGTCCCGCTGCTGTCCCCACCTGTCGATGACGCGGCGCCATGGGAGTGGCTGGCCCGTGAGCCGAAGCTGTTGCTGGTGGGAGCGCTATCCAAGGGGGATTCGGTCACGCGATCCAAGGACTACGCGCGTGCAGGCGTACCAGGCGCCGCCGGATCGTCTTAGTTGTCCGTGGCAGGCTCGTCTCCTTCTTCAGCATGAAATATAAGATCATTTTGAGCTAGATTTTCGAGATTTTGATCATTTTGAGCTCCGTTTTCTCCAGGGACCTCCACAGGCATAAGAGTAGGACCAGTACCAGCAGCAATATCATCACATTGGTTAGTACAATCATCGCCCCCATGATCAAAAGACCGAAGATGTGTAGGAAGAAGAAGAATTTCTTTGCGAAGGAGGGCACCGGCATTGGGATGAAGCGATGCAAAAGGAAACACAGACTCATCAAAAACAACATCTCTAGATATGTAGACCCTAACAGTAGGAACATCAAGACATTTAACCCCTTTATGCATAGGGCTATAGTCTAAAAAGACACATCTTTTAGAGCGGAAAGCGAGTTTGCGTGTTGTGTAGGGTCTGAGATTGGGCCAACATGCACACCCAAAAACACGAAGAGATGTGTAGTTTGGTGTAACACCAAGGAGACGTGTAATAGGTGTGTCAAGTTTGATAACTTTGCTTGGAAGCAAATTGATGAGGTATGTGGTAGTTAAAAAGGCTTCATCCCAAAACTTAAGTGGCATGGATGCATTTGCTAGCAGTGCTAGTCCCATGTCAAAAATGTGACGATGTTTTCTCTCAGCGGAACCATTCTGTTGGTGAGCATGAGGACAAGAGACATGATGTGAGATGCCAAGCTTTTGGAAAAAATAGTTCAACTTTTAATACTCACCACTCCAGTCGGTTTGCATAGCAATGATTTTGGAGTTGAGTTTGCGCTCAACAAGATTTTAAAAATTAATAAAGACTTGGAATACATCAGATCTTTTTTTCAACAAATAAATCCAAGTAAACTTCCTATAATCATCAATGAATCTTACATAGTAGGAAAATCTCCCAACTGAATTAGGGGCTGGTCCCCATACATCTGAAAAGATGAGTTGTAATGGAGAAGTAGATGCACTAATAGAAATAGGGTAAGGCAATTGATGACTTTTAGCTTGTTGACACGGATCAGAAACTGACTCAACACTAGGCTCATAAGAGAGTTTATTTTTGCTAAGAATATATTTAACTATGACTGAAGATGGATGACCCAAACGATTGTGCCACCTTGATGAAGAAGGCTTGGTGACAATATTTGCTTGTTTATCTGACCGTCCTCATCGTTTCACTCTTGAAGATGATGATGATATGAGTGGGTAGAGACCTCCCACGCACCGTCCTCTAAGAATGATTCTCCTTGTTTCCAAGTCCTTAACCAAGAAAAAATAAGGATAGAATTCTATGAGAACATTGTTATGAAGAGTGAAACGATGGACAGAAACAAGATTTTTGGAAGTTTCTGGAACATGCAAGACATCTTTCAAGTGCAAATTTTTCATGGGATTTTTAACGATTGAACTACCAATATGTGTAATATTCATACCAGAACTGCTTGCCGTGCGAATTTGGTCACCTCCATTGTACTTCTCCCGCATCGTCAACTTGTCAAGTTCACCCGTGATGTGATTTGTTGCTGCACTGTCGGCATACCAATTTGTGTCAACACCATAGGAGACTGCATGCGCCTCCTTTTCTTCTTGATCATTTTCTTCATAGTGCCACCAACAGACACGTGCACCCCCTGGATGATGCTTGAGACATATCTGACACTCTAGGAAGTCATGTTGCTGCTCACGCACCTGCTGTTGTTGCTGCTGCCGAGGGCGTCCTCTGAAGCCGCCGCCGCCATTGGAGGGAGAAGGCTGGCGGTCACCGCGGTCACCACTACAGCCGCACCCCCTTCCTCTTCGCCCGCGATAGGATCTGCCATGGGACGGGCCACGGCCCTTATAGACTGCATTAGCGGATGTATGAAACCCGCCTGAAGACGAGGCGCCCAACATCTCCATCCTTTGATCAAAGGCAGAGATCTGAGCAAAGAGATCATCGGCGGTGATGTTGTTCTTGACAGCACCGATCGCCGCCACCACGGAGTCGTAGTTGCGGTCCAGACCTGCAAGTATGTAGTCCACCATCTCCAGATCAGAGACGGGGCGGCCAACAACAGCTAGTTCATCCCGAGACCCTTCACCTTCGCCATGTATGCTGAACTAGACATGGTGCCTTTCTTGGTGTTGGTGATCGCAATCCTAAGATTGGTAATCCGAGACTGCGATTGTGAGGCGAAGAGGTTGTTGATCGTTGTCCAGAGCTCGAAGGTGGAGTCCCTCCCGACGACCTGCAAGGATGTCAGGAGACATGGAGTTGAGTAGATATGACAGGACCTGTTGATCTTTGGCGATCCAAGGTCCATACAAAGGATTAGGCTCTTGGGTCGTGGTTTTGTCCGCCTTTGTGACCTCCACCGTCTTGGGCGGAGCGGCGTCGGAGTTGTCCAGAAGCCAAGTAACCTGCGCACCTCGCAGGGCTGGGAGAACCTGCGTCTTCCAGAGGATGAAGTTCCCTCTCGCAAGTTTTCCGACGGAGGCAAACCAAGGTTCAGGGCGACGCCGGCTGACGAAGCCATGACCGCGATCGCGGATATGATCTAGGGTTTTGTTTCTGGTTTGTGGCTAGATGTATGGAAGAGGGGCTCTGATGACCATGTAAGATTATGAAGCGTTCCTACTCCCTCGAGGGAAGCCGCACTACAAGAAATATGTCAACTTATGACCTTCTGTCAGTGACCCTCGAAGAATTGGTCATAAATTTATGATCACTTTAGACCAATTGGTCAAAAGATGTTTAGGGGGCTCCAAACCCTAAACCATTGCGACCATTTTGGTCAGAAAGGTCGTAATTTACTTACACGAAATGGTCACAAAGCAAACAGTGCTAGTCCTCTGCCTTATTTCTAGTTGTTAATGACCAATATAGATGGTCATAGCCTTGTAGATTGTTGTGGGTTGTAATGACTAGGCGCCATCTCATCAGTTTTGCCTATGTGTCATGTCCATGTGGCAGTTTTTGCCCTAGGTTGCGAAGCAACCTATATTTCTATCATTCCCAAAATTCCCAAAAAAATCTCATAAATTCTTTGGGGCATATCTTCATAAAATATGTAAAAATCCTTCCTTGCCTAGTTCAAAACTAATTCAAGAATATTCATTTTCCTATTCTGTTCACAACAACACTTTATGAAGGAAGTGCTATTTATATATTCTTAATTGCCCTCGGAATTTTTGGGCACTCTTTCCTATCCAAATCATTACCGCATGACAAAATTCAGCTCCATTTGCCTAGCAAATCTTCCTCGGCAAATTTCCAAAGTTTTTGTCCACCTAGAAGCATTGTGAAGGAAGTACCTTTTTTATATCTCTAAATGACATGAAATTTATACGGTTCCTTCATATGCCCAAATTATCACCCTCCTCCAAATTGCAGCTCAGTCAAGTCATCTATGTGAGCCCAGGTTCAATTTATATTTTATGGCCAAATTGGCACGTTGCAAAGCAAGTGTTATATAGACCCCTCCTATTACCCTCAAACTTTTCGGGCACTCTTCCATACCCAAATCATTGCCACATGATAATATTCAGCTCAATTTTCCTAGTAAATCTTTCTCAGGAAATTTCCAAAGTTTCTACCTCAAGAGAAGCTTTGTGAAGTAAGTACTAGCTAGGCTTACCCAAATGATTTGAAAATTTACCAGTGCATGACCATACTTAAGTAACTTACATACACCAATTTTGAGCTCATTTCATTCATCCAATCTCTCTCACTAGTTTTCCCAAGTTTCTATCCATAGAAGAGCATTGTGAAGGAAGTACTACTTTGGCATGTACAAATGGTATCAATTTTCTGCAATGCTTTCCTATGCCAAAATAACCATCCTCCACAAAATTTCAGCTCACTCCATTCATTATTTTGAGCCCAGCTTCAACATTCATATTTTTGTGCAGCGTGGTACTTTGCAAAGCAAGTACCACCTAGGATCCTCCTTTTGAGCTAAAAATTTGTGAAGACATTCTTCTTAGTAGATGATCATCCTCAGCCAAAACACACGCCCATTGGCCATGTGCATTTCCCGTACCGTTAATCAAACACTTGGTTGCTAATTCATGTTTGAGCATCGATCGGTCTCCTCGTGAGAATCTTATGTTCTAATTTTCTTCCTAGCACCAACCTGGGAAGTGCCCAACCCACTAGACATGCCTAGGCCACCCAGAACACATGGCAACATTACGGTCACGCGGTGACCACGCGACGGGCATGCGAGTTTACGCGCTCTAGAGTTGGGGCCCTCGGCCACCGCCCAAACCTCGACGTATCGCCACCAAACCATGTATTTATGATTAAATAGGTCCTTATGTAACTAGAAATGATTTTTGGAAAAAATAAATAACAAACTATGAGGCAGCTGCAGTTCAAATTTGACCCGCATCCAACTGAATCGGCGGAAATTTGTCTTTTTCACGAGAGGTGAATCAAATTTTTTTACTCCCAACCATTTTGTCAATTGTTCATTAAATATGGCCTAGTATTTTATAAAAATGATTTGGTCCAATTTTGCAACAATTATTTGGTAGTTCCTTCACAAAAAAACCTCCTTTCGGGCACTCGAAAAATGGAAAATGGTTTTTTCGTCCAACGAAAATGAAAACTTCCTTAGGCAACATTGCTTGCCATTCCAATATGAACCCTTGTGCACAATATGAGATCATTTGAACAAACTATGCCATGAATGTGGCCATAAGATTGATCATTTGGCTTGAAAGCCATTGATCTCCACACGTGATAGCTCGTTTCTGAGAACACTTTTTTAAAATAATTGCCGTATTACAAGTTTGTTATTTTTCCTGGGAACTTGGTCACATATAATGACACAATGCGAAGGTTTCCCAATGTTTTGATTTTGTTGAATTTTTTATGCCCATTTCAAAATGTGGTCAAAACGGCGGGAATGACGGTTCCTAGCTAGTGGTTAAATCTTGGAATTTTTTTGGTGTTTCTATGATTAAATAGATACCTATTTACCTAGAAATGATTTTTGGAAAAAATAAAGAGCAAACTATGAGGCAGCTGCAGTTCAAATTTGACCCGCTTCCAACTGAATCGATGGGAATTTATCTTTTTCACCAGAGGTGGATCAAAATTTTTGACACCCAACCATTTTCTCAATTGTGCATTTAATATGGTCTAGTATTTTAGAAAATTGATTAGGTCCAATTTTGCAACAAATATATGGTAGGTCCTTCACAAAAAAAAACTCATTTCAGGCACTCAGAAAATGGAAAATGGTTTTTTCGTCCAAAGAAAATGAAAACTTCCTTAGGCAACATTGTTTGCCATTCCAATATGCACCCTTGTGCATAATATGAGATCATTTGAACAAACTATGCCATGAATGTGGCCATAAGATTGATCATTTGGCTTGAAAGCTATGAATCTTCACACTTGATAGCTCATTTCTGAGAACACTTTTTTAAAATAATTACCGTATTACAAGTTTATTATTTTTCCTGGAAACTTGGTCACATATAATGACACAATGCGAAGGTTTTCCAATTTTTTGATTTTTTTGAATTTTTTATGCCCGTTTCAAAATGCGGTCAAAACGGCGGGCTTGACCGTTCCTAGCTAGTGGTTGAATCCTGGAAAACTTTTGGTGTTTCTCTGATTAAATAGATATTTACATACCTAGAAATGATTTTTGGAAAAAATAAATAGCAAACTATGAGGCAGCTGCAGTTCAAATTTGACCCGCTTCCAGCTGAATCGGCGGGAATTTGTCTTTTTCACCAGAGGTGGATCAAAACTTTTGACACCCAACCATTTTGTTAATTGTGCATTAAATATGTCCTAATATTTTATAAAAATGATTTGGTACAATTTTGCAACAAATATATGGTAGGTCCTTCACAAAAAAACCTCATTTGGAGCACTCGAAAAATGGAAAATGAATTTTCCGTGCAACGAAAATGAAAACTTTCTTAGGCAACATTGTTTGCCATTCCAATATGCACCCTTGTGCACAATATGAGATCATTTGAACAAACTATGCCATGAATGTGGCCATAAGATTGATCATTTGGCTTGAAAGCCATTGATCTCCACACGTGATAGCTCGTTTCTGAGAACACTTTTTAAAAATAATTGTCGTATTACAAGTTTATTATTTTTCCTGGAAACTTGGTCACATATGATAACACAATGCGAAGGTTTTCCATTTTTTTGATTTTTTTTTAATTTTTTATGCCCGTTTCAAAATGCGGTGAAAACGGTGGTTTTTGGTGTTTCTCTGATAAAACAGATACTTATGTACCTAGAAATGATTTTTGGAAAAAATAAAGAGCAAACTAGAAGGCAGCTACAGTTCAAATTTGACCCGCTTCCAGCTGAATCGGCGAAAATTTGTCTTTTTCATGAGAGGTGGGTCAAAACTTTTTACACCCAACCATTTGGTCAATTGTGCATGAAATATGGCCTAGTATTTTAGAAAAATGATTCGGTCCAATTTTGCAACAAATATATTATAGGTTCTTCACAAAAAAACCTCCTTTTGAGCACTCGAAAAATGGAAAATGGTTTTTTCGTCCAAAGAAAATGAAAACTCCCTTTGTCAATATTGTTTGCCATTCCAAGATGCAAACTTGTGCGAAATAGGAATCATTTGAACAAATATTTGATAGGACTTTCACAAAAATACTCATTTTGAGCACTGAAAAATGGAATGAATTTTTTTATCTTGAATCGATCACGACCAATTTATATTGGTCATAAGGTCATCAAATGGTTTGCTGCGTTCTGATTGGACCATGAGCATATCACGCGGATCACGCATCAACCACGGTCGGATGCTTCCGGATCCAAGGCCCAAACCCACCCGAGCTGAAACCCTAGGTATGCCCTCATGGACATTTTCCACTCACCCCCCGCCTCCATTCTTTCTTTCTTTCTCTCCCTCCCACCTCAGATCCTCTCCCCTCTCCCGCGTGCAGCGAACCCTAGCCCCTCTCTCCCCCGCACACCACTCCTCCTCCCTTCCAGATCACAGCCGCCACCTCCTCCTTTCTAGATCGCCACCGCCATCGTCCTTCCCTCTCCGCCTCGCCTCTGTCTCCCACCGTCTCCCCTCTCCCTCCCTCAGATCCGCCGTCGTCCGCCTCCGC
>NC_041384.1:766122960-766163876 GCF_002162155.2 Triticum dicoccoides | reverse complement strand
CGAACCCTAACGCTCAGATCCAAATCCCTCCCATCGCCGCCACCCACCTCCCCCATCTCCCTCACGTCGCCGCCGGCCACGACCTCGGCTCTCCCCTCCCCTCCCTCATCAGAAGAGATCTGATCTCCCGTCGACGTCCTCCGCCCTCCTGCTCCGGGTAACCAGTTCCCCTTCCAACCTCCAACCAACATCCCACCACCGCGCTGCCACGCCCCTCCTTCGAACCAAGATCTCGGCGGCGATCAGCCCAGCGTGTGGCGTGCGGTGGCAGGGGGTCGGGATCGACGGGAGGAGTGGGAGGATCCGGGCCATCGGGAGGTGCTTGGCGGCGGTGGTGGAGGAGGCCGGCGCGCAGGAGGACGGCGTGATGCTGCCCAAGGAGGGGAGCGAGGCGGCTGAGAGGTACCCGCTGTACCTGTCCAAGGAGGTGCCCGAGGACGCGGCGCTCCCGAGCACCGTGTTCGACCGCCTGCTCATGCTCTTTCTCCCCTCCATGTCGGTTTCTTTCTCCATGGATTAGTAGCGGTTTAGATGAAGAGCGTGATTTGATTTGTTTGGGTTTGAATTGATCGTGTGTCTGTGTGTGTGTGTTTACACGGGAGAAGAAGGCCAAGGAGGAGCATGCCAAGAAGCTGCAGGCCAAGAAGTCCAAGATGAAGGTATGCGCTGCCGCTTCCTCGTTCCTCCCCTGCTTTGGCGCTGTTACTCGACTCGGATGTGTTGCTAGAATGCTTGTTAGTGGAATCAGCTTCTTGATTGGTGCTGTGCTGCTACTGTTGCTGTGTTAGATAAGCATATCATGTAGTCTTTTGGTACATGGAGTTCTGATTAGTGGTGTTTTATAGCTCAGAATTAGCGCTCAGTTGTGACAGCAGCTAATTAGATTTTTGGGACTCTGTTTCTATGCTTTGCTCGATAACATTTTAGATATTGATTCGACACGCTTTATATAAAATGATTTATCTTGTACATTGCTCTGCCTAACTTGTATACATGAAACCATACTTGTCAAATATCGAGTATCACTGCTGAATAATAACGTCTTGTTTTCTGTTTACTGAATCACAATTCTTCTCTCTTTTTACCATTAGTCCATCTTACAGCCATCAATAAGAAAAACACTTATCTTCATATTAGGCTTATTATTTTGTTGTCTGCAGTATTATAATGTACATATGCTTTTCTGTTCACTGAATCACAATTCTTCACTCTTTTTACCATCAAGCCATCTTCTTACAGTTGCATGTTTTTTTTGGCTGTCCAGATGACCAAGCCAAAGGAGGAAGCAGCTGCTCATCACTGAGGACAAGTAACTCCAGCAGGTTGACGCCGTAGATTCACAATGTACCTTCCATATGCCCATCCAGTTCTGTGATTTGTTTCTTGAAACCCAAAAAACCCCATGCCCATGTGGGAGCTGAACCATAGTTTTTTGCTTGTGGGAAATAATATCCTTGGCTGAATCGACTTGAGGCAGTTTCTTCGAAATTCTTGGAAATGCTTTGGTAGTTCCTTTCGGCGAGAAGCTGTTTCGTACTGAAGTTTACTTGTACATGTGTGGTTTGCTACTGTTGCTTTGTTTGGGTTGGGTTGGTTCCAGCAGGGAGATGTGCACGCACACTGGCAGCATGAGCTAGCAGCCATGATTGCTAGCCAGCCACCACCATGTCAATGTAATAAATGTGTGGCCTATCTAGTGTGCTGCTGATAGAAATATAGATGTGTGGCCTATCTAGTGTGCTGTTGATAATCTGTTTTTACCTCACTTGGCAGGCACCATAATCTGTTTTTACCTCACTGTACTGTAGGAATAAATGTGTGGCCTATCTAGTGTGCTGCTGATAGAAATATAGATGGAAGATTAGTTGACCAGTTATGCAATCTATAATCCTTCATATATATTGTTGTTGTCTATGTGTGATGCTGCTTCATACATGTTTAATAAAATCTATCAAGCAGCTGTTGTCATGTCATGCTTGCTGTATTAATAGCCAATTTAGTTGTGTATTGCCATTTCTATTTTGCTAATGAACACCTTCCAACTTAAATGTTGAATTGCCTTGTACACATAATTGTTTGTAATTTATGGGAAAGCCGTTAATAGTCAGCTGACCTTGTGAACTGTATAAATATATCAAAATCTTTTTTTGTTAAATTGAGCTTATTGTCAATTCTTGCTTATAAGCTATGTTTGATGCTGCCTACAGGTTCTTATTCTTTTTTTTTCATAGGTGAAGTATGAAGTGCGAAGTCGTGAAGCCTATCAGCAAGAGTAGCATATTATGTATTGTAATATCAGGCAGAGTGTAATATTAGTCAGAGTAGCATATAATGTATTGTAATCTTTAGTGTTGTTTTGGATGAATTTCATTCGCTCTAGTCTGTTTGAAATATTGATTGTGTATATAACTTCAATACTATGAAATGGAAACCTGACCAGGGGGGCATATTTATGAGAATTGTTTGACAAATTTTCAAATTTCTGACGTGTGGGTGCAATTGTGATATCAGCATGACAAGTGGGACCAATCTGACCAGTGGTACCAGCACAAAAATTATATGGCTGAAAATAGAAAATTCATAGTAATGGCCCAGAAAATAAAAATGTTGAATTGTTGGGCCAGGCCCATGTATCTGACCAGAATTAAAAAGAAAAATAACATTAAATGGGCTGAATTGTTGGGCTCGGCCCATATAGACACCGAATTGGACCGGGCTGAATCTTATCAACGACCTTTTCAATTGGTCGCAATTTTGCCACGTCAGATTGCCACGTCGGATCCGACATGGCCTGGGGAGAGAGCTAGCGACCAAAACAGAAGATCATAGGATCAACGACCTTTTGTTAAAGGTCGCTATAGTCAGTTTACGACACCCAGCTTTTGACCTCATGTTTTTGGTCACAAAAATGTCATAAATGGAAATTTATGACCATTCAGTGACCAATAGTGGTGGTCATAAGTTGACATATTTCTTGTAGTGTGCGTGCGTTTGTATTGATAGGGCTGAAGGCCTTGCCTTGGTGTACAAGGATGAGTACAAGAGTTTGGATACAATACGAGATAGAGGAGGAGGTTGAGATTACAATGATATGATGATATGTTCTAACATAAGCCACACTAGAGCAAAGGCGCCTATTCAACAATCTAAAAATAAGCATTTATGTTTTTCAAGAAACATTCGGATCATCATAGTTTCAAGACCAAAGGCGCCTATTCAAACATGCCATCAATACGTCTGACATGTGTATTACCATTATATAGTACCTTATCCAAATGATTTACTATTTGGAAAAATCTGATACAACATACAACAAAAGTACACTTGGAATATTCTCTATAGACCATAATCTGCTATATGTTTATAGATATGGAAGAATTAATACCAAAAACAGAATGTAATGAATCAAGTACATGTAATATATGTGTTTAAGACCAAAATATGAGTTCACATCTAATTATTTGCATATTAGCATAACTGAAAATTTCCAATCAGTCTGATATAAGACTTTCACCTATTCAGGATTTGATTTAGCTTCAGATCATTTCCTTATTGAATTTTGTGTAAAAGCTTTTATGTGAAATTGCTTGATGTGCGCGGATATATGGGCATCAATATGGAACAAGATACTTAAACTCCCAAACGCATCCTCAATCACCATTAACACACTTAGGATGTTGCCCTCGCAATTGCGAGGGCCACCTTGCCAGTTAATTAAAACTTGAATATAAACTAGAGGAATACCAACGGCACCCATCAGTACATTCCCATGAGAGAATTAAACAAGGAAAATACGACATAACTTGCAACCACCAAAGTTTAGGAGGATACACCCAAAACACAAAATAGCATTAAAAACATAAATCATCACTTGATTAATGACCATGCAACTGGCTTGATGATCAAGCTTTATATTATTCACGATTCTAATATCTAAAAAATACAGTGAGGGCCCTCCCTTACTATTCAAAGATAAAAAAAACAGTGTTCACGATTCATCCATCCATCGAAGCAGAACCTAAGCCATGCAAAAGAAAGTGAGAAAATCTCAAGTCGCTACTACGCCAAGGCGGGAAACAAACATGGCAAGCCAATTAACCTCTAAGGGCACGATCTCTCTACGGCTGACGTCATGACCGCATCGATAATCCGTCACTTATTGCAACACCCCAGTCTTGACATCGGCGACATACATGTGTTGGTCATCACCCTTAATAAGCAAGGTGCCGTTCTTCTCTCCCAAGCACGTGTATCGTTGTTTAATCTGTCGCGCCGTTTGGATCATCGCCATGGAGCGCCCGTCCAAACAGTTGAGGTTGACTGTGCCTTGGTAGCTGTTTGGAAATTTTTTGTGCGCCCAGCCCTCCTCCCCTTCTCTAGTTCTATTTTTCTCCCGTTTTTTGGCTAGACGAAGGCGGTGAGAACGTCCTTCAATTATTTGGCTCGTCCCTGTTTGCTGTGGCCAGCTTTGGCGCAAACCAAACAGCCTCTTTGTCTTGTTTTGTTGAGTCCGTGGTTCTAGCCTGGTTATCAGAGGGCTCGCTCTAGCCTCGTGCCATCTCCGGATCTCTAACTGGCTTCCATCCAATTGTAGGCAGAGCAACACGAGCCTGCCTTCATCATCAACGCTAAGGTATGGCACGTCATAAGTATCGGGACGGACTATGTCGCCGGATTTGACGTTATGTAGCCTTGTAATGGAGAAGTGGTCGGTCTTGGCATCGACATCAAGCGTGTAGAACCCTGATCCGCCCCCAAAGACCCAGTGTGCGGCGCCACCACACACAACAGCTTCGTGCTGCCTGAGCATGGCCCCGATTCGATCCTGATGCTCCACACCGATGGATCTCACTTTCCATCCCCACTCGCCAACCGATGAGAACGTGTAGAGAAGGTAGTCCATAGATCTCTTTTCGATGATAATGATTGTTAGATTATGTATAACTTCTGTACTTATGTACGTATTGTAACACAACCATTATATATAATGAGATAAGCCACCCCTAGAGGGTTGTGCTGGTTCCCCAAAACTTATTGTCTTACATGGTATCACGCTAGGTTACGATCGCTTCCGCTTCTAAACCCTAATACCCGCACCGCCGCCGCAGCCGCCGCCGCCTTCACCGCAGCCGCCGTGCCACCGATCGCGCCGCCGCCATGTCGAGCGCCGCCAGCACCGGTTCCACTGCTGCGGGCTTCCTCCCGGCCTCTCTTGCGGCTCTGCTCAACCTCCCGCTCGATGCCGTCTCCGTTCCGGCTCCGATCGGGACAAGGAGCATCGGCTCCGTCTTCTCCACGCCGCCGGCGCCCTCGCTTGGGCGTGACCTCGTAGTCCACACCGCGGCGCCGCCGTCTGCTGCGGACTCCGCAGGCGTCGTCCCGCCGCTCCTGCCGCAAGCGGATCACACCGCCCCGCTGGCGGGGTTGGCGGCGTCCGCCCCGGCCGCCAGCCTTGCGGCGTCCGAACCGGCCGCGAGCTTTGCGGCGCCCGCCCTGGCTGCGGTCCCGCCTCCTCCCGCATCGGCTTCGGTGCCTCTGGCTGCCTCCATGGTGTTTGCACCCCAGGCAGCCTCCTCGATGGGATCGTCTTCGCCGCCGCCGTTTCACTTCGGTCATCTCATCACCATCAAGCTCTCCGCCGACAACTACATCTTCTGGCGTGCGCAGGTTCTCCCGCTCTTGGGGAGTCACTACCTGCTAGGCTACGTCGACGGATCGCTTCCCTGCCCACCCGCGTTGGTAGACAGCGTGCACGGTCCGGTCTACAATCCGGCCCATCGCGTCTGGACGGGGCAGGACCAGGCGAACCTCTCCTCCATCCAGGGGTCGCTCTCACCGGCAGTTGCCGGCCTTGTTGTCTTCGCGAAGACGTCTCATGAGGCCTGGACCATCCTTGAGCGCACCTTTGCAGCGCAGTCCCAGGCCCGTGTCTCTGCACTCCGTCGTCAGCTTGGAGAGTGTCAGAAGCTTGACTCCACTGTCACTGAGTTCTACAACAAGGTCAAGGGCCTCGCCGACACATTGGCCTCCATTGGACAGCCCCTCACCGACTTCGAGTTCAACTCGTTTACTGTCAATGGTCTTGATGAGGAGTATGATGCCTTAGTCGAGATCATCAACGAGCGGGGCAACTCGACACCCATGCTGGCACACGAGGTTTTCTCTCGGCTCCTTCTCACTGAGCAACGGGTCGAGACTCGCCGCACCAGGGGCACTGGCTCCCTCTCGGCCAACGCCGCCACCAAGGGTGGCCGCTCTTCTTCATCATCCCGGTCTCCCTTGGGGCTGCCACCGTCGCCCGCCTCGGCCCCCCCACCTACTGTGACCTTACCGGGGGCTGGCGGTCCACGTGTGTGTTAACTTTGTGGCCGCGATGGGCACTGGGCCTCCAAGTGTCATAAGCGCTTCCAGCGAAGCTTCCTTGGTCTTGGCAATGACGGCAAAGATACACGCAACAATGCCCGTCAGGTCGCCATGGCTGATCGTCCCGCGCCGCAGAAGCAACAGGGACACACTCAGTCCTACTCCATCGATCCACACTGGTACATGGACTCTGGGGCGACAGAGCATCTGACCAGCGAGATGGGGAAGCTTCACACTCGTGAACCCTATCATGGCTCCGACAAGATCCACACCGCCAATGGAGCAGGTATGCACATCTCTCATATTGGTCAAGCATCTCTTCTCACTAGACATGCCAATAGGAATCTTCAGCTTCGCAATGTTCTTCGAGTTCCATCTGTGACCCATAATCTTCTTTCAGTTCCTAAACTCACACGTGATAATAATGTGCTTTGTGAATTTCACCCTTTTGATCTTTTTATTAAGGATCGGGGCACGAGGGACATTCTTCTTAGTGGGCGGTTGTGCCAGGGCCTCTACCGTCTAGAGCATCCTGGCGTCGCTCGCGTTTTCAGTGGAGTTCGGGTCTCTCCGTCACAGTGGCATGCTCGTCTTGGTCACCCGGCCACACCTATTGTCCGTCATATTTTGCGTCGTCATGAGCTTCCTAGTTTGTCTAGTAATAAAGATGTAGCAGTGTGTGATGCTTGTCAGCAGGGGAAGAGTCATCAACTTCCTTTTTCGGAGTCCAGTCGTGAGGTGAAACATCCTTTCGAACTTGTGTTTTCAGATGTATGGGGTCCTGCTCAGACTTCTGTCAGTGGTCATAATTACTATATCAGTTTCGTTGATGCTTATAGTCGCTTTACCTGGCTTTACCTTATTAAACGCAAATCTGATGTGTTTGATATTTTTGTTCAGTTTCAAAAACATGTTGAACGTCTTCTCAAGCACAAAATTGTTCATGTCCAGTCGGATTGGGGGGGCGAGTATCGTAACCTCAACTCTTTCTTTCAGTCGCTTGGGATAGCTCATCGTTTAGCATGTCCACATACACATCAGCAGAATGGTTCAGTCGAACGTAAGCATCGTCATATTGTTGAAGCTGGTCTTACTCTTTTGGCTCATGCATCTGTTCCGTTTCGGTTTTGGAGTGATGCTTTCACCACTGCATGCTTTCTCATCAACCGTACTCCTACTCGTGTTTTAAACATGAAGACTCCCATTGAGGTTCTCCTTAATGAACAACCTGATTATACCTTTCTCAAGGTATTTGGGTGTGCTTGCTGGCCGCATCTTCGTCCATATAACAAGCGCAAGCTTGAGTTTCGTTCTAAGAAGTGTGTTTTTCTTGGCTATAGCTCTCTTCATAAAGGTTACAAATGTCTTCATGTTCCCACTAATCGTGTCTATATATCTCGGGACGTCGTGTTTGATGAGCATGTTTTTCCCTTTGCCAACCTTCCTGTGTCTACTGTCGAACCACCATCCCTGCATTCATCCTCTATTGCTTCTGACCAATTTGATGATGTTGCATACTCTCCTTTGCTGTTACCTAACCATGGTGCAGGAACCGGACGTGGAGCTCGTTTGGAGCTGTTGGAGGATTCACCATCATCATCGTCTTCTTCTGGTGGGCACGTCGATCGCCCTATGTTGCATGGCGTAGATTCGCGTGCTCATGCATGGTCACCCGACCAGCCCGTCGCGCCGAGCATCTCCACTGCTCGGTCCGCTACGCCAGCGATCGCCGAGTTTCCAGCGGCTCGGCCTTTTTCGCCAGCGGCCGCCGAGTCGCCCGCGGCTCGACCCGTCACGCCGTCTTCGCCTGCGGCTCGGCCCGTCACGCCGTCTTCGCCCGCGGCTCGGGTCCTCACGTCGCCTTCATCCGCGGATCGGCCCGCGACACCGGCCGCGCCACGGCCCACTATGCCGAGCTCGCCAACGGCCCGGTCTGTGATGCCGGAGTCGCCAGCTGCTTCGTCTGCTCTGCCGGTTTCGCCGGTGGGCCGGCCTTCTTCGTCGACCGAGTCCGAGGCTACCATGACTGGCTCCTCGTCACCGGCTGACTCGTCAACGTCGCCGTCCTCCAGCCCGTTGCAGGCTGCTCCGTCGACCTCGGTGGTTCCTGTGTCCCGACCACATACACGCAGTCGTAGTGGCATTTTCAAACCTAAGGAACGTAAGGATGGTACGGTTGCTTGGTTGGCTGCTTGTTTGGCTGCTGCTGTTGCGGATCCATCTTCTGAGCCTCGCTCATATCAGGCTGCCCTGCGCATTCCACATTGGCGAGAGGCTATGGAGCAGGAGTTTCATGCTATTCTTCGTAACAAGACATGGACTCTCGTTCCTCCACCACCACGGGTAAATGTTATTGACTCAAAATGGGTATTCAAAGTGAAGAAGCATTCGGATGGATCTATTGAGCGTTACAAAGCGCGACTTGTTGCTCGCGGTTTTCGGCAGCGTCATGGTCTTGACTATGAGGACACCTTCAGTCTGGTCATCAAGCCTACCACTATTCGGCTTCTTCTCTCCATTGTTGTTTCTCGTGGTTGGTCACTTCGTCAACTTGATGTGCAGAATGCTTTTCTACATGGATTTTTGGAGGAAGAGGTTTATATGAAACAGCCGCCTGGTTTCTCTGATCCTGATCGTCCTGACTATATCTGTCGTCTTTCCAAAGCACTATATGGTTTGAAGCAAGCTCCTCGTGCCTGGCATGCCCGCCTTGCCTCTGGCCTTCGTGCTCATGGGTTTGTGCCGTCCACTGCTGACACTTCATTATTTCTTCTACAGAAGCCAGAAGTCACTATGTACCTTTTGGTATATGTCGATGATATTATCCTTGTCAGCTCTTCTCAGTATGCTGCTAATGCTCTTGTCTGCTCTCTTGGTGCTGATTTTGCGGTCAAAGATCTTGGGAAGCTTCACTACTTTCTTGGAGTTGAGATCACTTCTCGTGCTACTGGTCTTGTCCTTACGCAGAAGAAGTACTCCTTGGAGTTGTTACAAAGAGCTGGCATGCTGAAGTGCAAACCGACCACCACACCCATGTCGTCTACCGACAAGATAACAGCTGTTGATGGTGAGCTTTTGTCTCCTGCGGATGCCACAGAGTACAGGAGCATTGTTGGTGGACTTCAGTACTTGACGATCACGAGACCAGATATCTCTTATGCTGTTAACAGGGTTTGTCAGTATCTTCAGGCTCCCAGAGATACTCATTGGGCTGCTATTAAACGCATTCTTCGTTATTTCAGTTCACCCTGACATTTGGTATGCATATTCGGCCGACTTCCTCTCGGGTCCTTTCGGCCTTCTCTGATGCAGATTGGGCTGGTAGCCCAGATGACAGGCGATCCACGGGGGGTTATGCAGTATTCTTTGGCTCTAATTTGATCGCCTGGAGTGCTCGGAAACAGGCTACTGTGTCACGTAGCAGTACTGAAGCTGAGTACAAGGCTGTGGCTAATGCTACTGCAGAGATTATTTGGGTGCAGTCTTTGCTTCAGGAGTTGGGTTTGTCTCAACCACAGCCTCCTATTCTTTGGTGTGATAACATCGGTGCTACATACCTTTCTGCAAATCCAGTATTTCATGCCCGAACGAAACACATTAAAGTTGACTATCACTTTGTACGGGAACGTGTATCGCAGAAGCAACTCCAGATCAAGTTTATCTCATCTAAGGATCAACTTGCAGACATCTTCACTAAGCCTTTACCGCTGCCACAGTTTGAGGCTTGTAGGCGCAATCTTACCCTTCTCAGTTCTTTAGAAAGTGGCTAAGATTGAGGGAGGGTGTTAGACTATGTATAGCTTCTGTACTTATGTACGTATTGTAACACAACCATTATATATAATGAGATAAGCCACCCCTAGAGGGTTGTGCTAGTTCCCCAAAACTTATTGTCTTACAATGATTAGCACCTTGAAGAAGGGCAGCTTGGCTTGGTCCTCCGAGCCTGAACAATCTTCGTCAGTCAGCATGGCATACCCAACCAAGCAATCCGGGTCACGCCAATTGTGCTCTAGACTGGGGAAGCGACTTGTACTTGCCGGCGAGAAGGTTGCAGAAGATCAGGAGGCCACCCTTGCGCACGAGAAGGAGGCCGTGGCGCGAGGTGAGCGGCACCGCGGGGTCGTCCATGCCGGGGATGAAATAGCTGAGAAGGCGACAACCAGGGCCGAACACCGGGCGCGGCCCCGGGACCAAGTACGTCTCAGGGAGACCAACACGGCGCCGCTTTGGTTTTTGAGTGATGAAGCCAGTAAAAGGAGACGAGGGGGCTGCTGACAAGCAGCGGCGGAGGAAGGAGGGGTCGGATACGAGGAGGCCGCGCCACCGCTTGCAGGCCATGGCGCAGCGGAAGAGGGCAGCGATGTCCTTGACGCGGACGAAGATGTTGGGGAGCACGTCCTCGGGGAGCGTGACTGCCATGGCCGCCGCCGCCGCCCCTTCCTCCTCCATGTTTCGTACGTAGTAGATCGATCTATGTGAGCTACGTTCGCTTGGTTGGTTGATCGATTGAGTCTTCCGGCCGGGTTGGAAGACTTGGATCGGGATACAAACCCTTGTTCATGTATACTCCTCCCAATTTTTCAAGGCTCCACGTTAATTCTCAAGAAAAGCTAGCAAATTGTCCATCCAATCTTCAGATTAATTATCTGCAGCCGTCCGATGAAGTACATTAGGAGTCCAAGGTCGCTGTCCAATGTGCACCTTTTATATTAGGAAACAAAAACATCTCTCTCGCTGATTTCTTCCTCCGCGTCCTGCGGTGTCCTCCTGCTTGGCTGGACGGAAAAAAATTCTGTGCATACCGGTTGCAAACTCCATCTCGTGTATACCCTCTCCCAAATGCTCCCACGTGTCCCACCTCCTCATTTGATGATATCTGCTCCTCCGCTCCGTTCATGGCTTCTCTCGGCTTGGATTGGAAACGAACGCTCGGCTCCAAACATACGATCCCGGCTCATCGTGGTACAACCCTGGCTCCCGTGAATTATGCATCTGCGATCGCTTCCGATCAGATAAACGTCTGTGATTGCTAGCTGCTGCTTCCCCGTCCAGCCGTGATCCGATCAAGTTTTATCATGGCCGAGTGACCGGGGCACTCTCCCCGTTCGTGATGTGATTGGTGGCCACGTTCCTGGTCGAGCGTTCGCTGCACCGAGCGAAACTACAGCCAGGTCCGTCGCACGACCAAACGACGTCCATTCCTTCCCATGGCCACATGGGGTTGGAAGGACATCCATGGCCGCCGCGGACCGTTCTGCCGCAGGTAGGATCGCCGAGAAGGACGGGAGGGGCCATGCCTAAATCTGACATTGTCTCTTACAAGGACGACCATGGTGGCTCTGCCGCTGGCTTGGATCACATAAATCTGACTACATGCCGCCATGAGAGGAAAAGGGGTGCAGTAGTCATCCAAATGGATTTCTGTAAAATTACATTGATAGTGTGACCGAATGTAGTGTTACATCTTGATCAAATTGAGTAGTGTGCCTGTTGTAGAGGTTTTGGTGAGCTATATAAATTTCCCTACATTAATCATCAATTACAAGCTGTACTTAGAACAACTGTAAAGGTTTCAGAACTTCTGGACTGATGATTTAAAATATAAAGGCATGTACAATGATTGATAAGACAGTCTTATCTTGTTGCATGTAATTTAAAGATGACAAAAAAAATATGTCTACAATGGGTTATATCTTAGCCTTGTCTTCAATAACTAGCAATTCCTTAAAACATGGTGAGACAAATTGTGCTAAGAGATCATCTCTTGTTTTATCTTAAATAAGAGAAGATAAGCCTTTTCTTATGAGTTCTCTCTCCTCCACCTCATCATTTATCCTACGTGGCACTCCTAAGATAGCACCATTGTACATGCCCTAATTATTATCAAAATTGGCGGTCCTAAAAGGATGTCACATTCATAGTCGAAATTGAGTTTTGTGGTTGGCCATCTTAATGAGGTTTCTTCGAGACAAAAATATTTACTGAGTTAGGATGAAAAGATCCTTGCTCCAGTGGAATTTCACGAATTATGTTCTTGTGCTTTAGAAGCATCAAAAAAAAGAATAATTAAATGACTGAATTTGTAAACATATTGTGTTGTCCGACTTTAACTGAAGTTTAGTCCAGTTAATGACAAGGCAAAAAAAACATCTTTGCTACAGTGTATAGCAAATCAGAGAAATTAGAGAAACAGTCACATTTTGGAAACACATCCATCAAGTTGAAGATTTCAAATCATCCATATGTATTTCAAATGAAAAGGTACACTGTACACAAGTTATTGTACATTGTCAAGGAGAGCAATCAGCTCTACACCGATACAACAGTTGTCCAACTCCAAATTTACAAAATTTGATAGTCCTAGGCCAAGTCTACTACATCAGGAAGCATGGAGTCTTCTCCAAAGGTTTCTTCGGCAGCTGTTTTGTTGCAGTGGTGTACTTGAGGGTCTTTGTCCAGCGGAGCGTGCCTGCTGCACGAGTATGTGGCGTCCGGTTCTCTCTTTGTTCACTCGTCCCACACGGTCATGGATTTGACAATTTCTCCTTGAAGTCTGCCACAAACTTTTATACATGAAGCTGCTCCAAGATAGTAAAGGACATGCACAGAATCTGAGTTTGGTCATGTACTTGAGACATAGAGAAAAATCATTGGAATTATGTATACTATAAGCATGAAAGGTTCAAATAAACAAATACAATAACCAGACATGAGGCATTGAACTTTTCGCCTTATGCTTCCTCTGTTTATTCTATCATGTAGTCAAGTTACAGAACCATAACTTGTGTTCACTGCCCAACAAATAAATACGGAGCACATCTCATACAAGATAACTAAATCATTCGGATTGTTGTCTATTTGTTTCGTTCAAAATCAGAGTAAATTTTAAGGTTATCTTTTAGATAAGAAAAAACTTTCATTGGACAATGAACGGCACTGTGGCAGCGTGGTCCAGATTCAGTGTTGTAATTTGGTGGTCTGCATTGGTGAATCACTATGCATGATTTCCTGAATCAACTGCTATCTAATTAAGGCTTTGCTCAAGAAAAAAATTACTCTATCTATGGCTGTCTTATACACTCTGAATTGCTAATTTCAGAAACAATGCAAGCGCAGCAGGAGTCACCACCAGATAAGCACTTGAAGGACAAATTTCAGTGTTGAGTGCCATAATGAATCAGGACATCGCACCAAACGTTATCAGCCCATGTTATGAACAGAACCACCAATGGAATCGGCAGTTTGGAAACCACAATTCACTATCTAACAACCGTACCAACCTTGGAACAGCACATATACTTAAATAAGACCATTTTTTATAAGATTTGTTGTCAATTGGGGTGCTTAGGGAGGGAGATTACCAGTTTTGGGCGAGATGCAGCAGGTGCCCGTGGTGGAGGGAGAGGCCGCCGCCTGAGGCGGAGAAGCAGGGGGCGAGCGGCGCATCCTGTCCTCCATCGTGGCGCACGAGGCGACGGGGCAGGGGATTCCGGCGGCGGACCTTGGAGCCGGCGACTGGCAGAGAAAGGAAAGGGATGCCCTGAGCCGACTCGGCTGCGTGCGCCTCC
The DNA here is from genome assembly GCF_002162155.2 of Triticum dicoccoides. Lineage (NCBI taxonomy): Eukaryota > Viridiplantae > Streptophyta > Magnoliopsida > Poales > Poaceae > Triticum > Triticum dicoccoides. The sequence goes on along the minus strand of NC_041384.1, from coordinate 766,149,942 downwards.
ACCTCCGCTGGCCTCGTCTCGTGAAGGAGCCAGGATCGCATGTACTCCCTCCGTTCCAAAATAGATGACCCAACTTTGTACTAAGATTAGTACGAAGTTGGATCATCTATTTTGGAACGGAGGGTTTGGAGCCGAGCGTTCGTTTCCAATCCAAGCCGAGAGAAGCCACGAACGGGACGGAGGAGCAGATATCATCAGGTGAGGAGGCTAACAAAATCCGAAATTTGAGGCTCGCATCGAGGAGTTTTGTTCTTGTAAGCATTTGTTTTAGTGGTAAGCTGCTGAGCTAAGGAGACCTGATTTTTTGTTAGCCTTTTAATTTGCGACAGGGAACAGAAGATCACCCACATATCATAAATTGTGTTCCCGCCTAACTCCCATTAGGATTTGCGAGATGTCAACTCCAAGTACTTCCATGCCAAGGTGAATGGTCGTAGACGCAAGAACTACATTCAGATGCTTGAGAAGGACAATGGAGTTGCGGTCACGGATGAATACAAGGAAGGTGTGCTTTCCTCGCACTTCCAGAGTCACCTTGGAATGCAGACGCCCAGGACCAAGGGGCTCATTTGGGAAAACTTGGGTCTGCACGCGCATGACCTATCAGACCTGAAAACCCCTTTTGGCGAGCGCGAGATCAAAGACGTGGTATTTTTGCTTCCTTCCGTCAAGGCACCGGGCCCTGATGGGTTCATTGGGGCTTTTTTCAAGACTTGTTGGGAAATAATCAAGTTGGATGTCGGCGAGGCAATTTTTCAACTTGCGAGCCTTCGGGGAGACTGCACTTCTATCGTCAACTCGGCCGACATCATGCTTTTGCCCAAGAAAGCTGACGCTAAGGCTGTTGGGGACTACAGACCAATTAGCCTCATTCACGGTCTTTCCAAGATTTTCTCCAAGCTCTTGGCCAACAGGCTAGCCCCGGTTCTGCCAGCTCTGGTATCTAAGTGCCAGAGTGCTTTCATCCAAAAGCGTTCCATCCACGACAAGTTCATGCATATTCAAAACCTAATCAAGGACCTACACCGCCGGAACATGCTAGGACTTTTTCTCAAGTTTGATATATCAATGTAACACCCACGATGCGGCTATATCTCCCACGTGTCGAAGCACGACTTAGAGGCATAACCGCATTATAGGCATGTCGCAAGAGGGGTAATCTTTACACATCCCACGTACTGAATAAGAAAGAGGTACAGAGTTGGCTTACAATCGCCACTTCACACAATACATAAATATAGCATTACATCATCCAGATACAATCAACGACTACAGAACCAAAATAAAGACAACCCCAAATGCATAAGATCCCTGATCGCCCCAACAGGGCTCCAGTACTGATCGTCTGTAAAGGAAACGTAGTAACTTCCCGAGTCCTCGTCGAACTTCCACTTGAGTTCAGTCGCATCGCCTGGAATGGTATCGTCGGCACCTGCATCTGGTTTTGGAAGTAATCTGTGAGTCACGGGGACTCAGCAATCTCACACCCTCGCGATCAAGGCTATTTAAGCTTATGGGTAGGCAAAGGTAGTGAGGTGGAGCTGCAGCAAGCACTAGAATATATGGTGGCTAACATACGCAAATGAGAGCGAGAAGAGAAGGCAAAGCACGTTCGAGAATCTATGATCAAGAAGTGATCCTAGAACTACTTATGTTCAATTATAACCCGAGACCGTGTTCCCGTCCCGGACTCCGCCGAAAAGAGACCATCACGGCCACACATGCGGTTGATGCATTTTAATTAAGTCAAGTGTCAAGTTCTCTACAACCGGACATTAAAAAATTCACATCTGCTCATAACCGCGGGCACGGCTTTCGAAAGTTCAAAACCCTGTAGGGGTGTCCCAACTTAGCCCATCACAAGCTCTCACGGTCAACAAAGGATATTCCTTCTCCCAGGACGACCCGTTTAGACTCGGAATCCCGGTTACAAGACATTTAGACAAAGGTAAAACAAGACCAGCAAAGCCACCTGAATGTGCCGACAAATCCCGATAGGAGCTGCACATATCTCGTTCTCAGGGCACACCGGATAAGCAATCCGTACAACTAAAACCAACCCTCGAGTTTCCCCTAGGTGGCGCTGCAAGGGGCTCTAGTTTGGACCAACACTTAGAGGAGCACTGGCCCGGGGGGGTTAAAATAAAGATGACCCATGAGTCCGCGGAACCCAAGGGAAAAAGGCTAGGTGGCAAATGGTAAAACCAAGGTTGGGCCTTGCTGGAGGAGTTTTATTCAAGGCAAACCGTCAAGGGGTTCCCATTATAATCCAACCGTGTAAGGAACTCAAAATCAAGGAACATAACACCGGTATGACGGAAACTAGGGCGGCAAGAGTGGAACAAAACACCAGGCATAAGGCCGAGCCTTCCACCCTTTACCAAGTATATAGATGCATTAAAGTAAACAAGATATAATAAGGATATCCCAACAATAACCATGTTCCAACAAGGAACAAACTCCAATCTTCACTAGCAACTAACAATGCTATAAGAGGGGCTGAGCAAAGCAGTAACATAGCCAAACAACGGTTTGCTAGGACAAGGTGGGTTAGATGTTTGACATGGCAATATGGGAGGCATGATAGAGCATGTGGTAGGTATCATGGCATAGGCATAGCAATAGAGTGAGCAACTAGCAAGCAAAGATAGAAGTGATTTCGAGGGTATGGTCATCTTGCCTACAAAGTTCTCCGAGTTGACGTAAGCTTGATCCTCGTAAGCGTACTCAACGGGTTCCTCAATCACGTACTTGTCTCTTGGCTCTACCTAAGGCAAGAACACAAGCCAAGGCAAACACAATCAACCACGGTGCAATGCGCAAGCAACATGATGCAAAACATGGGATGATATGCGGGATGTAATATGCAAAGCATATGCGTGCTCCGAAAGGAAAAGGTTGAACCAGGCCTCAAATTGGCAAACCAAGTGCGCCGCTGGAAAGATGAGTTTATTTCGGTCGAAATCGATATATAGATCACCGGAACTGGATGCACGGTTTGCAAATGGCAAACAAAACAATAATGGCACAATTCTGCGATTAACAGCACGATGCCATCTAAAATGCAACAAGAAACTAAGCTACTGCACTCTAACATAGCAACAAAGCACATGGCAGTGATCCACTCAAGATGCTTGACAAAAGATGAAGACTGAGCTACCGCTAAATCACACAAGAGCAGGTTCAAACAAGCATGGCGAAAGTGCAAAAGATATCAGGTTCACAGACTTAGTGAAAATAACAACATGCCAGGAATTAACATCAGGAAGCAATGTTTAGAGCAAGATAACAACATGCTACCGGAACATATCATGGCAAAGCAAGGGATGGCATGAAACTAATCAAAGCATGTAACAAAAGTCCCTTACTTACCATAAGCCAAAAGGGATCAGAAAATATGATGGCACCCATGTAAACATAGCAAATTTCGTAAACAGATTCAGACTTGGTAGAAAACTGGACATGGCAAAAACAGTTACGTAGGCATGTTTGCAAGCTCGAAGCACTCACCACAAGGCATTGCATGACAAACTAAGCATACACCCAGCAAGAAGACATGTTCAAGTAGCTAACCATGGCAAGAACCAACTCATAGCATACATGGATCAACTACAACAACCTCAGCAAAATTGATTAACACGTAAACAATCTGCCCAGAACATTTTATAGCAAAAGTAGAGCAAGATTAAGTCATGCTAGGGAACTCCATAATTGCAAACAAATACATGGATGGATACAACATAACAACATCTCAAAATCATCCTTACTGCACATGCTCAAAAGAGGCATGGATCACTCTGTAGCAACATGAATACATGTTATAAAAATAACATCAGGGAAATGACTTAGAAGAATTCTAAGTTCGTGAAATCAGCAACATCACGAGAGCTACTTTGCATGCTTGAGCTAGTCACCACATTGATCACAAAAATACATGGCATACACCCCTGCAAGATGGCATGGCATAGCCCAAAACACATGTATGGCTCAAGTTCATAGGAGGCACACATTAAACATGGCAAAAATGACAAATGTCCATAATCTATTAAGAAACAGAAACTAACATTATATAGCACTCTTGCAACAGCATTTTAGGCATCAAGATGGACTCAAACAAGCATGGTGCAATGGAATTAAATGAAGAGGACAACCTAGCGAACATTTTGATATATGGCACGCCCAAAATGGAGCTACAGATGCAGAGTTATGGGATGATGAAGAATGCATAAAAAATGAACAGGGACAAGGACTTATTGAAAATAGACCTAGGGTTTCTCAGATCTGGCGCACGAACCGAGGCAGCGGTCCTTCTCGTCGGAGAAGAAGCAGAGGGCAGCCGGAGGCTCGCTGGAGTCGGGGGAGATGGCCGGAGTGGACGCGGTGGCCGGATCCGGCGAGGGGCGCGGCCTTGGGCGGCGGAGGCGGCGTAGCTTGGCGGGGTCCGGCGGGAGACGCGGCCGGCGAGCTGCGGGCGGCGGCAGCAATGAGGTGGCGGGGCGGCGGCCGGCGTCGGTGAGGAGGAGGTGCGGCGGCGCGGCGAAGGCGGAGCGGCTCCTCGCGCGGGGCACGGGCGGCGGGAAGACGCGGGCAGGGGAGGGCCCGAGCGGGCTGCGGCGGCGGCCGGCTGGCTGGTGCCACGTGGCGCTCGTCGGTTGGCTGCGGGCGCAGCGCGGATCTCGTCCGGTGGCGGCGGGAGCGATTCCTAGGGTTTCATCTGCGCGAAAATTCTGGAAGGGACACATATTTATAGGTAGAGGGAGCTAGGAGAGTCCAAATGAGGTGCGGTTTTCGGCTATGCGATCGTGATCGAACGGCCGAGAGGTTGGAGGGGGTTTGGATGGGTTTTGGCCATTTTGGAGGGGTGTTGGGCTGCAACACACACGAGGCCTTTACGGTTCCTCGGTTAACCGTTGGAGTATCAAACGGATTCCAAATGGCACGAAACTTGACAGACGGTCTACCGGTAGTGAACCAAGGCCGCTTGGCAAGTCTCGTTCCACTCCAAGAATGTTTAACACCCGCACATGAAAAGAGGCAAAAGGGGGCCCCGGAGGATGTAGGAGTGCCGGAATGCAAAACAGACAACGGGGAAAATGCTCGGATGCATGAGACGAACACGTATGCAAATGCGATGCACATGATGACATGACATGGACAAAATGCAAAACAAAGACAAAACCCAACCACGAGGGAATATCATAACTTAGAGCGAAAATGGCAAGAGTTGGAATACAAATATGGCAAGTTACATATGGGGCGTTACAACACTCCACCACTACGAAAGGATCTCGTCCCGAGATCTAGGACTGGAAAAACTCCGGATATTCGGAACGGAGGTGGTCCTCGCGTTCCCAGGTGTCTTCACGGTCGAAATGTTGTGACCACTTCACTTTCAGGAATTTGATAGACTTGTTGCGAGTCTTGCGCTCAGTTTCTTCAAGGATAGCAACGGGATGCTCATGATAAGACAGGTCTTCTTGGAGATCAATCTCTTCGAAGTTGATGGTGCGGTCAGGAGTCCTGAAACACTTGCGAAGCTGAGACACGTGAAACACATCGTGCATATTTGCAAAGTTGGACGGAAGCTCAAGTTGATAGGCGAGATCGCCTCTTTTGCCAATGATCTTGAAAGGACCCACGTATCTAGGGGCAAGCTTCCCTTCGATACCGAAGCAACGTGTACCTTTCATTGGAGAGACGCGGAGGTAGACATGGTCTCCGATCTCGAAAGCCAAGTCACGATGCTTGCTATCATAGTAACTCTTCTAGAGCGATTGCACGGCTTTGAGATTTTCACGAATGATTTTGCACATTTCTTCAGCCTCTGTGATGAAGTCATTGCCAAGAAGTTGGCGTTCACCAGTCTCTGACCAATTAAGAGGAGTACGACACTTTCTTCCATAGAGAATCTCGAATGGGGCCTTGCCCGTACTTGCTTGGAAGCTGTTGTTGTAGGAGAACTCGGCATATGGAAGACAATCTTCCCACTTCATACCGAAAGAAATGACACATGGCCTGATCATATCTTCAAGAATTTGATTTACTCGCTCGACTTGTCCACTAGTTTGAGGATGGAAGGCTGTGCTGAACCGAATGTTGGTGCCCATAGCCTTCTGAAAAGAATCCCAGAACTTAGAAGTGAAGATGCTTCCACGATCTGAAGATATCAGCTGCGGAATGCCGTGCAGGGAGACAATCCTGGAGGTATATAGCTCTGCCAACTGAGCTGCTGTGATAGATTCTTTGATAGGAAGAAAATGAGCCACTTTAGTGAGCTTGTCGATGACAACAAAGATAGCATCATTGCCACGCTTGGACTTGGGAAATCCAGTCATGAAGTCCGTCTCAATATGGTCAAACTTCCATTCAGGAATGGCAAGAGGTTGGAGGAGACCAGCTGGCCGTTGGTGTTCTGCTTTTACTCTTCTGTAGACATCACACTCATTCACGAACTGAGCAATCTCGCGCTTCATTCGAGTCCACCAATACGACTGCTTAAGTTCATGGTACATCTTTGTACTTCCAGGATGAATAGAAAGGAGTGAATTGTGAGCCTCGTTCATAATGACTTTACGAAGGTCACCCTTAGGAACAACAATGCGATCCTCGAAGAATAGAGTATCTTTGTCATCAAGGCGATAGCACTTGTACTTGGGTTGTCTCTTGGCAATCCCAATCTTCAACTTCTTCACCATAGCATCAAGAAGTTGTGCCTCACGAATCTGATCTTCCAAAGTAGAAGAGACTTGGAGGTTGGCAAGGAATCCTTGAGGGACAACTTGGAGATTAAGTTTGTGGAAAGCTTCACAAAGATCCGGTTGGAAGGGCTTAAGAATCAAACTGTTGCAGTAAGCCTTCCTGCTCAAAGCGTTAGCAATGACATTGGCCTTGCCTGGAGTATATTCAATACTCGGATTATACTCTTGAATCATTTCGACCCAATGAGTCTGCCTGAGGTTGAGGTTGGGCTGAGTGAAGATGTACTTGAGGCTCTTATGATCAGTGAAGATGTCCACTTTTCTTCCCAACAAGAGATGTCTCCATGTTAAAATATCATGGACAACTGCCGCTAACTCGAGGTCATGACTGGGGTAGTTCTTTTCGTTGGGCTTCAACTGGCGAGAGGTATAGGCCACAACTTTCTTCTCTTGCATTAACACAGCACCGAGACCTTGAAGGGAAGCATCACAGAAAACCTCGAATGGTTCGGATCCATCAGGAGGAGTCAGAACTAGAGCTGTGACTAACTTCTCTTTGAGGGTGTTGAAAGCGATGTCACATTCAGGCGACATACTTCACATGCTTCTGGAGGAGGTTGGAAAGAGGCTTCACGATCTTAGAGAAATTCTCAACGAACCTTCGACAATAGCTTGCGAGCCCAAGCAAACTACGGAGCTGCTTCACATTCTGAGGCCAATTCACAATTGCAGACACCTTCTCAGGATTAACAGCTATGCCCTTGGCAGAGATGATATGCCCAAGGTAGAGAACCTCATCGAGCCAAAACTCGCACTTCGAAAACTTCGCGTAGAACTGATGTTCTCTGAGTTTGTCCAGCACCAATCTCAAGTGCTTGGCATGATCCTCCTTGTTCTTGGAAAAAGACCAAAATGTCATCGAGATAGACCAAGACGAAGTCATTTGTGTAAGGGTTGAAGATGAAGTTCATCATGCGAGAGAATGTTGGAGGAGCGTTGACAAGGCTGAAAGACATGATAGTGTATTCATAGGAACCATAGCTTGTTCTGAAAGCTGTCTTGGGGATATCTTGTTCACGAACAAATATGATAATAGCCCATATGGAGGTCAAGCTTGGAGAATACTTGAGCACCTTTGAGTTGTTCGAAAATCTCATTGATGTTGGGAAGTGGATACTTGTTCTTTATGGTCTTCTTGTTCAGTGGACGGTAGTCGACACAAAGTTGGTCCGTGCCATCCTTATTCTTGACGAAAAGAAGACCACAACCCCAAGGAGAAGAACTTGGTCGGATCAGACCCATACGCTCTTGTATATCGAGTTGTTTCTTCACCTCCTTCAACTCTTCTAGTCCAAGCTTGTAAGGACGTTTGCAAACAGGTTCCGTGCCAGGCTCAAGATCGATGACGAATTCAACTGGCCGGTGAGGAGGCATTCCTGGAAGCTCTTCTGGAAAGACGTCTTGATATTCACGAACGACTGGAATCTGAGAGATGGCATTCAACGCGCCCCTCTTATTGAGAGAAAACAGTCGAATGGTATCATCACGAGCGGCAAAGACGATCAAATCCTCAGACGAGTGTGTCAATTTAATCTGCCTGGCAGCACAATCAAGTTGAGCCTTGTGCTTCGAAAGCCAGTCCATGCCGAGAATTAGATCAATATCCGAGTCACCAAGAACATTAGGAGAAGACATAAACTTATAGTCGCCCATCTTGATAGACACATCCGGAACGAAAACTCGAGAAGTCATTTGTCGGGCCAGAGAAAGAATAGATAGCGGTCTCGGCAAAACTTGAGTAACCAAATCATGCATAGCCACAAAAGGTCTTGAAATGAAAGAATGCGATTCACCAGTATCAAAAAGGACTTTTTGCAGGAATATCGTTAACAGGAAGGTTACCCATGATCACTTCTGAAGAGTCTTCTGCCTGAGCTGCGTTCATCAAGTTGACCATTGCAGACTTGGGATTATGCTTGACCACTGCGTTGCTGGCAGATCTCACAGGAGGAGGAGGCGGAAGACGCCTCTGGTTGAAGCATTTGTTTGCATAGTGACCCTTCTGCTGACACTTGTTGCACGTAACCTCTGAGAGCGGCCGGTGATACGAAGCACTTCACCTTGGAGCATGAGACGAAGCTTTGTTCTGAAAGGCTGGGTTGGGTGGGTGGGAAGATCCATTGCCACCTTTGCTCTTCTGCTGATAAGGCTGGCGGAACGGAGGAGGAGGAGGCAACCAATACTTTTGCTGCTTAGCTGCCACTTGAGTTGAAGAAGAAGGAGTTGCATCCCTGACTCTCTTCTTGGAAGCATCGCACTTGAATTGAGCGGTCTCTTGCTTTAATGCCATGTTGTAGAACTCATCGTACTTTTTCGGCTCAAAAAGCACAAGAGCTAGTAGCAGATCTTCTCAGAGGCCACCTCTGAATTGATAAATCATGATTTTCTCGTCAGGGACGTCTTGCTTGGCGAAGCGAGCGAGCCTCTGGAACAGGATGTTGTATTGGTAAACAGACAAGCTGCCTTGCTTCATGTTGCGGAACTCCTCACGCTTACTCTCAACAACACTCTGAGGAATGTGGTGAGCTTTCAAGTCTTGGCGGAAATCATCCAAGGTAATCACACGACCTCCTCTGGAATCTTTGTATTGTTGATACCACTCAGCAGCTTGGTCTTTGAGTTGGAACAAAGCAAACTTGACAAAGTCCTCAGGCCTGATGTTGCTGCACTCAAAATGTTTGCAGATATCCACAAGCCAATCATCAGCATATGTGGCCTCGACACAGTTAGTGAAGGTCTTTAGCTGGTTTGCGAGGAACTGGTTGAGGGTAGCAAACTGAGTTTGATTGTTGCCATGGTCTTGATTTCCTTGGTTGCGCTCTTGCAAGAGTTGCATAATCAACTGCGTGTTGGCGTTGGTACCGACCATCATAGCCTGCCATGCCTCCGGAGGTGGAGGTGGTGGCGGAGGTTCCAGATACTGACGCGTTGGAGGAGCCATCCTGAAGAGGGTGACATCCGTTAGCATCTTGAAAGACATATATTCAAGCTGAATCAAATGGATCGAAATTGCAACATATAGCCTTAACATTCGAACAAGAATGAACGAATGAATTCCAAATTAAATGGTCACACTTCCATAAATTGAGAAGCCACTTAGATAGATGTAGATGAATAAAACAACAAGGTACAGACATGAACAAATACTTGGTAAGGATTACCCAGTCACAAACCAAATATCTGCGGAAGAAATACTAGAGCTACATGAATTCCCACCTATAAAACTCCCGAAACTTTCTGGTTATGCAATCAGGTGTTGGGGATACAGGGGAAGCATAATATCTCACCCAAAACTAGCAAATCCTACATCCAGCTGTATCCATCCTTCAACACATAACCAAGAAACCTTCGGAAATCATTTACCTCAACCTTCGAAAAGCATCCGTTATATGAGTTATGGCAATACTCCCGAACTCCCGCCCAGTACTGGGTGGCGTCGAGGTTATCTCAGCAACAACTGCATAAAAGATATTTTTAATGTCGGCGAACTCAGGTATTCCAGAACTGCAATGATAAAATTGTGACGACAACACCTCGGAGCTCAACTCCCCAGGACACTGCCACAACCCCTAAATGTCAGGAGGCACCAAGAACAATGTTCTCGTCACAAAACCATCGAAACGATTCCAAGATACCCGCGTGATCCCAAAAAAATTAGTGAAATTTGAGAAGAGAAGAGTCAAAACTCTATGTCAGGATGCCTCGCCAGAGCGACGAAGGAACTGAGGAGTAAAAAGAATCCTACTCTCCGATATATATAATCCTAAAAGACTCAAAACATTTTTTCTAGACCCAACAACGCCAGCGATTCAATCAAGCAGGGGGCTCCTAAGTCAGGGAAGGCTCTGATTACTAACTTGTAACACCCACGATGCGGCTATATCTCCCACGTGTCGGAGCACGACTTAGAGGCATAACCACATTGTAGGCATGTCGCAAGAGGGGTAATCTTTACACATCCCATGTACTGAATAAGAAAGAGGTACAGAGTTGGCTTACAATCTCCACTTCACACAATACTTAAATATAGCATTACATCATCCAGATACAATCAAGGTCCGACTACGAAACCAAAATAAGGACAATCCCAAATGCATAAGATCCCCAATCGCCCCAACAGGGATCCACTACTGATCGTCTCGAAAGGAAACGTAGTAACATCCTGAGTCCTCGTCGAACTCCCACTTGAGTTCAGTCGCATCGCCTGGAATGGTATCGTCGGCACCTGCATCTGGTTTTGGAAGTAATCTGTGAGTCACGGGGACTCAGCAATCTCACACCCTCGTGATCAGGACTATTTAAGCTTATGGGTAGGCAAAGGTAGTGAGGTGGAGCTGCAGCAAGCACTAGCATATATGGTGGCTAACATACGCAAATGAGAGCGAGAAGAGAAGGCAAAGCACGTTCAAGAATCTATGATCAAGAAGTGATCCTAGAACTACTTACGTTCAAGCATAACCTGAGACCGTGTTCCCTTCCCGGACTCCGCCGAAAAGAGACCATCACAGCCACACACGCGGTTGATGCATTTTAATTAAGTCAAGTGTCAAGTTCTCTACAACCAGATTAACAAATTCCCATCTGCCCATAACTGCGGGCACGACTTTTGAAAGTTCAAAACCCTGCAGGGGTGTCCCAACTTAGCCCATCACAAGCTCTCACGGTCAACGAAGGATATTCCTTCTCCCAGGACGACCCGATCAGACTCGGAATCCCGGTTACAAGACATTTTGACAAAGGTAAAACAAGACCAGCAAAGCCACCCGAATGTGCCGACAAATCCCGATAGGAGCTCCACATATCTCGTTCTCAGGGCCCACCGGATATGCAATCTGTACAACTAAAACTAACCCTCAAGTTTCCCCGAGGTGGCGCTGCAAGGGGCTCTAGCTTGGACCAACACTCAGAGGAGCACTGGCCTGGGGGGGGGGGGTTAAAATAAAGATGACCCTTGAGTCCGCGGAACCCAAGGGAAAAAGGCTAGGTGGCAAATGGTAAAACCAAGGTTGGGCCTTGTTGGAGGAGTTTTATTCAAGGCGAACTATCAAGGGGTTCCCATTATAACCCAACCGTGTAAGGAACGCAAAATCAAGGAACATAACACCGGTATGATGGAAACTAGGGCGGCAAGAGTGGAACAAAACACCAGGCATAAGGCCGATCCTTCCACCCTTTACCAAGTATATAGATGCATTAAAGTAAACAAGATATAATAATGATATCCCAACAATAACCATGTTCCAACAAAGAACAAACTCCAATCTTCACCTGCAACTAACAACACTATAAGAGGGGCTGAGCAAAGCAGTAACATAGCCAAACAACAGTTTGCTAGGATAAGGTGGGTTAGAGGTTTGACATGGGAATATGGGAGGCATGATAGAGCATGCTGTAGGTATCGCGGCATAGGCATAGAAATAGAGCGAGCAACTAGCAAGCAAAGATGGAAGTGATTTCGAGGGTATGGTCATCTTGCCTACAAAGTTCTCCGAGTTGATGTAAGCTTCATCCTCGTAAGCGTACTCAACGGGTTCCTCGATCATGTACTCGTCTTCCGGCTCTACCCAAGGCAAGAACACATGCAAAGGCAAACACACAATCAACCACGGTGCAATGCGCAAGCAACATGATGCAAAACATGGCATGATATGCGGGATGTAATATGCAAAGCATATGCGTGCTCCGGAAGGAAAAGGTTGAACCAGGCCTCAACTTGGCAAAACAAGTGCGCCGCTGGAAGGATGAGTTGATTTCGGTCGAAATCGATATAAAGATCACCGGAATCGGATGCACGGTTTGCAAATCGCAAGCAAAACAATAATGGCACAATTCTGCGATTAATAGCACAATGCCATCTAAAATGCAACAAGAAACTAAGCTACTGCACTCTAACATAGCAACAAAGCACATGGCAGTGATCCACTCAAGATGCTTGACAAAAGATGAACACCGAGCTACGGCTAAATCACACAAGAGCAGGTTCAAACAAGCATGGCGAAAGTGCAAAAGATATCAGGTTCACAGACTTAGTGAAAATAACAACATGCCAGGAATTAACATCAGGAAGCAATGTTTAGAGCAAGATAACAACATGCTACCGGAACATATCATGGCAAAGCAAGGAATGGCATGAAACTACTCAAAGCATATAACAAAAGTCCCTTAATTACCATAAGCCAAAAGGGATCAGAAAATATGATGGCACCCATGTAAACATAGCATGTTTCGTTAACAGATTCAGACTTGGTAGAAAACTGGACATGGCAAAAACAGAGTTACGTAGGCGTGTTTGCAAGCTCGAAGCACTCACCACAAGGCATTGCATGACAAAATACGCATACACCCAACAAGAGGACATGGTCAAGTAGCTAACCATGGCAAGAACCAACTCATAGCATGCATGGATCAATTACAACAACCTCAACAATATTGATTAACACGTAAACAATCTGCCCGGAACATTTTATAGCAAAAGTAGAGCAAGATTAAGTCATGCTAGGGAACTCCATAATTGCAAACAAAGACATGGATGGATAGAACATAAGAATATCTCAAAATCATCCTCAAAAGAGGCATGGATCGCTCCGTAGCAACATGAATACATGGCATAAAAATAACATCAAGGAAATGACTTAGAGGAATTCTAAGTCCCTGAAATCAGCAACATCACGAGAGCTACTTTGCATGCTTGTGCTAGTCACCACGTTGATCACAAAAATACATGGCATACACCCCCTGTAAAGATGGCATGGCATAGCCCAAAATAAATGTAGGGCTTAAGTTCATTGGAGGCACACATTAAACATGGCAAAAATGACAAATGTCCATAATCTGTTAAGAAACAGAAACTAACATTATATAGCACTCTTGAAACAACATTTTAGGCATCAAGATGGACTCAAACAAGCATGGTGCAATGGAATGAAATGAAGAGGACAACCTAGCAAACATTTTTATATACGGCACGCCCAAAACGGAGCTACGGATGCAGAGTTATGCCATGATGAAGAATGCATAAAAATGAACAGGGACAGTGACTTAGTGAAAATAGACTTAGGGTGTAACGCCCTCGATGCGGCTATATCTCCCACGTGTCGAAGCACGACTTAGAGGCATAACCGCATTGAAAGCAATGTCACAAGTGATGTAATCTTCGCAAACAACCCATGTAATACAATAAGGGAAAAGAGATACATAGTTGGCGTACAGTCGCCACTTCACACAATTACATAAATAAAGCATTACATCATCCAAATACAATCAAGGTCCGACTACGGAACCAAAATAAAAGAAGAACCCCAAATGCGACACGGTCCCCGATCGTCCCCAACTGGGCTCCACTACTGATCAACTAGAGCGAAACAACACAAAGGACAAGATCTTCATCGAGCTCCTCCTTGAGCTTGGTTGCGTCATCTGCACGGACTCAACGGCACCTGCAAGCTGGTTTTGGAAGTATCTGTGAGCCACGAGACTCAGCAATCTCGCACCCTCGCGATCAAGACTATTTAAGCTTATAGGTAAGGTAAAGGTATGAGGTGGAGCTGCAGCAAGCGACTAGCATATATGGTGGCTAACATACGCAAATGAGAGCGAGAAGAGAAGGCAATGCACGGACGATAAATGTATGATCAAGAAGTGATCCTAAAACAACCTACGTCAAGCATAACTCCAACACCGTGTTCACTTCCCGGACTCCGCCGAGAAGAGACCATCATGGTAACTCACACAGTTGATTCATTTTAATTAAGTTAAGGTTCAAGTTATCTACAATCGGACATTAACAAATTCCCATCTGCCCATAACCGCGGGCACGACTTTCAAAAGTTCAAATCCCTGCAGTGGGTCCCAACTTAGCCCATGACAAGCTCTCACGGTCAACGAAGGATGTTCCTTCTAGCGGGAAGACCTGATCAGACTCGGAATCCCGGTTACAAGACATTTCAACAAGGTAAAACTAAACCAGCAACACCGCCTGAATGTGCCGACAAATCCCGATGGGAGCTGCACATATCTATTTCTCAGGGCACACTCAGATTGTCTTAGGTACGGGTAGGCCAGCCCAGAGTTGCCCCTGGTGGCCACCGGCAGCTGACGGGTTGGACCAACGCTCAGAGGAGCACTGGCCCGGGGGGGGGGGGTTAAAATAATGATGACCCTTGAGGCTGCAGAACCCAAGGGAAAGAAAAGGCTAAGTGGCAAATGGTAAAACCAATGTTGGGCATTGCTGGAGGAGTTTTATTCAAGGCGAACTGTCAAGGGGTTCCCATTATAACCCAACCGCGTAAGGAACGCAAAATCCGGGAACATAACACCGATATGACGGAAACTAGGGCGGCAAGAGTGGAACAACACACCAGGCATAAGGCCGAGCCTTCCACCCTTTACCAAGTATATATATATGCATTAATTAAATAAGATATATTGTGATATCCCAACAAGTAAACATGTTCCAACAAGGAACAACATCTTCATGTTCCAACAAGGAACAAACTTCAATCTTCACCTGCAACTAACAACGCTATAAGAGGGGCTGAGCAAAGCGGTAACATAGCCAAACAACGGTTTGCTATGACAAGGTGGGTTAGAGGCTTGGTTCAACAATATAGGAGGCATGATAAGCAAGTGGTAGGTATCGTGGCATAGGCATAGCAAAAGAGCAAGCATCTAGCAAGCAAAGATAGAAGTGATTTCGAGGGTATGATCATCTTGCCTGAAAAACCCGCAAGGAAGAAGAACGAGTCCATGAAGAAGACAAACGGACGTAGACGCACGGGTCCTCACAAACGCGACGTTACCGGAATCAACCCGAAGAAGCAAACACCGGAAAGAAGCACACAACATAGTAAACAACCAACACATGAACATGGTATGATATGCGGAATGCGGTATGTGATGCATATGCAAGATTTGACAAGGAATGATTGAACCTGGCCTCAACTTGGAAATCCAAGTGTGCCACTGGAAAGGTGAGGTGATTTCGGTTGAAATCGATAGGAACACCGGAATCGGAGGCACGGTTTGGAAATGGCAAGCAAAACAAATATGACACCGGTCTGCGATAAACAACAAGTAGCCATCTAAATGCAACAAGACAAATATGCTACAACACTCAAACATGGCAACAAAATACATGGCAGGGATCCTCTCATGATTCTTGACAAAAGATGAACACTGAGCTACGGCCAATACATCCATTAACAGGTTCAAACAAGCATGGCAAAAATGCAAACGGTCAACAGATTTCAGACTTTGTAAAATTAATACAAGTCTGGAATTTCAGATCAGGTAGCACACTTTGGAGCACGAAAACTATATGCTACAAGAACTTAACATGGCAAAATAAGGCATGGCATGGAGCTACTCACAGAGCTTAAAAAAAGTCCCTTAGTGACCTTGAGCCAAAAGGGATCAGAAAATACAATTACAAGCATGTGAACATGGCAAAAACATAATCAGGTTACAGACTTAGTGAAAAATTGGAGCATGTAAAACAGTTAATGAGTAGGCATGTTTACGAGCTCGATGCACTCGCTATAGAGCATGGCATGACAATCTAAGCACACACCCATCAAGAATACACATTATCCAAGCTAACCATGGCAAGGAGAATAACATAGCATGCACGGATCAACTACAACATCTTCGGCAAAATCGCTAACAAGTAGACAATCTGCCCAGATTCACGAAATAGCAAAAGTAGAGCTCGATTGACTCAATCTAGGTTGCTCCATAATTGCAAGCAAAGACATGGATGGATAGAGCACCACAAGATTAACAAATCATCCTTACTGATCATCCTCAAAATAGGCACGGATCACTAGGAAACAACATGAACATATGGCATATTGATAAAAACAGATCAAGGACTTAGTGAAATCCTAAGTCCCTGAAATCAGCATTAACGAATGCACTACTTTGCAAGCTTGTGCTAGTAACCACACATATCACAAAAATACATGGATAGCACCTCTAGAAAGATGGCATGGCATATAACAAAACACATCTAGAGCTCAGGGGCATATCATGCGCACATTAATCATGGCAAAAATGACAAATAGCTATTTGGAACAGCAGATCTGACAATTATCTCAAATAGCACTCTTCCAACAGCATTTCAGGCATCAAGATGAGCTCAAATGAAAATGATGCAATGAGATGAAATGATGTACTCTCTGAGATGAATATTTTGATATGCTACACGCATGAATCAGAGCTATGGATGCAAAGTTACGACATGATGAACATGGGCATTTAAATCTGGAAAACTCGGGGACTTAGAGAAATATCTCACCCAGATCTAGGGTTTCGCACGGTTTTCAAAGCGGCGGCGGATCTGGCCGGAGTTCGCCGGAGAAAAGGTGGATACGGCCGGCGAAGGTCGGGGAGGAGCACGAACGGAGTGGGTGGCGGCGCCGGCGTCCTCCCCGGCGAGGTCAGCGGCGGAAGACGGCAGCGGCGAGGTCGACACGTCGCGGCGACGAGGTGCGCTAATGGCGGTGCGGCGGAGCGACCGGCCGGCGTGGGCGCGCGGCAGTTCCTCGGGCGGCGCGGCGGGAAGACGGGCAGCAGCGTCAAGCAGGGACGCAAGGAGTCGGGCGGCGGTCGCCTCGGGCAGGCGACGACGACGAGATGGGCTCGGGGGGCCCGATCCGGGCCCCGACGGGCCGGACGGGGTGCGGGAGGAGAGAGAGGGTGGCGGGATGACGTGGCGGCGGGGGATTGGCTGAGGAGGCTACGCGGACATGTCCGGCGGCGACAGAGATTTGTCCGGGCGCGAGGAGGGCGAAGCTAGGGTTAGGTCTGCGCGAGAAGTTCGGAGCGAGACACATATTTATAGGTAGAGGGAGCTAGGAGAGTCCAAAAGAGGTGCGGTTTTTGGCCACGCAATCATGATCGAACGACCGAGATGATGAAGAGGGTTTAGGTGGGTTTTGGGCCACTTTGGTAGGGTGTTGGGCTGCAACACACATGAGGCCTTCTCGGTTCCTCGGTTAACCGTTGGAGTATCAAACGAAGTCCAAATGGTACGAAACTTGACAGGCGGTCTACTGGTTGTAAACCAAGGCCGCTTGGCAAATCTCGGTGCAATCTCAAAAAGTTTAATCCCCACACACAAAAGAAAGGTAGAAAGGACCACCGGAGGAGATAGGAGCGCCGGAATGCAAAACGGACAACGGGGAAAATGCTCGGATGCATGAGACAAACATGTATGCAAATGAAATGCACATGATGACATGATATGCATTGCATGACATGCAAGCAATGACAAGGCAACAACAGCGAATAACTGGAGGACACCTGGCACATCGGTCAAGGGCGTTACAACACTCCACCACTACGAGAGGATCTCGTCCCGAGATCTAGAATGGCACCGGAGGGACAATGGAAGAGAAAGAGAAGAAGTAAAACTAAATTGCTTCTTTGACAAACGAGTGAAACCACGAACCTTGAGAGGTTGAACAAATTGAAAAGAATAATACAATGGAGATGAACAAAGTGGAAAACACTCCGTTAGAAAAGAGGAACAACGAACAAAACGAGAACCTTATGTGTTGAAAGGCATAAGGAAAAGGTTATAATGGACAAGAATTAGATGCAAGCACCTAGATGGACACGAGATGAAAGACTTGAAAAAAATGAAAGAGCTTGAGAAAAGGGGCACAACACTCTGGTTAAATGGATAAACACGAAAAGAGCACGATCCAAGATGATGAGAGAAAAGAGGAACATCGCAATGGCTCCGGAACAAAAGAATAGAAGATAGATAATTGAAATAAAAGAATGGAGAAGAAAATGCCATCTTATGCCACAAAAGAGCTTGAAAAGGCATCTTTAGGAGAAGGGTCGAACGAAGTTGTTGGAACACCAACAACGAAAATAATACGCTTGATATGGTCTTATGGAATACATCTCAAATTATGAGGTGACAACCTGCTGTTGGAAATATGCCCTAGAGGCAATAATAAAAGGATAATTATTATATTTCCTTGTTCATGATAATTATATTTTATTCATGCTATAATTGTGTTATCCGGAAATCGTAATACATGTGTGAATACATAGACACCAACATGTCCCTAGTAAGCCTCTAGTTGATTAGCTCGTTGATCAACAGATAGTCATGGTTTCCTGACTATGGAAATTGGATGTCATTGATAACGAGATCACATCATTAGGAGAATGATGTGATGGACAAGACCCAATCCTAAACATAGCACAAGATCGTATAGTTCGTTTGCTAGAGTTTTTCCAATGTCAAGTATCTTTTCCTTAGACCATGAGATCGTGTAACTCCCGGATACCGTAGGAGTGCTTTGGGTGTACCAAACGTCACAACGTAACTGGGTGACTATAAAGGTATACTACGGGTATCTCCGAAAGTGTCTGTTGGGTTGACACGGATCAAGACTGGGATTTGTCACTCCATATGACGGAGAGGTATCTCTGGGCCCACTCGGTAATGCATCATCATAATGAGCTCAAAGTGACCAAGTGTCTGGTCACGAGATCATGCATTACGGTACGAGTAAAGTGGCTTGCCGGTAACGAGATTGAACGAGGTATTGGGATACCGACGATCGAATCTCGGGCAAGTACGTACCAATTGACAAAGGGAATTGTATACGGGGTTGCTTGAATCCTCGACATCGTGGTTCATCCGATGAGATCATCGAGGAGCATGTGGGAGCCAACATGCGTATCCATATGCCGCTGTTGGTTATTGACCGGAGAGTCGTCTCGGTCATGTCTACATGTCTCCCGAACCCATAGGGTCTACACACTTAAGGTTCGGTGACGCTAGGGTTGTAGAGATATGAGTATGCAGTAACCCGAAAGTTTTTCGGAGTCCCGGATGAGATCCCGGACGTCACGAGGAGTTCCGGAATGGTCCGGAGTTATATATAGAAAGTGCAATTTCGGCCATCGGGAGAGTTTCGGGGGTCAACGGTATTGTACCGGGACCACCGGAAGGGTCCACCGGGTGGGGACACCCATCCCGGAGGGCCCCATGGGCTGAAGTGGGGAGGGAACCAGCCCATAGTGGGCTGGTGCGCCCCCCTTGGGCCCCCGATGCGCCTAGGGTTGGGAACCCTAGGGGAGGGGGCGCCTCCACTTGCCTTGGGAGGCACTCCACCCCCTTGGCCGCCGCCCCCCCCCCCTAGGAGATCCCATCTCCTTGGGCCGGCGCACCCCCTAGGGGGGCCTATATAAAGGGGGGAGGGAGGGCAGCCACACCCTGAAGCCTTGGCGCCTCCCTCTCCCCTGCTACACCTCTCCCTCTCGCAGAAGCTCGGCGAAGCCCTGCTGCGGTGACTGCTGCATCCACCACCACGCCATCGTGCTGCTGGATCTTCATCAACCTCTCCTTCCCCCTTGCTGGATCAAGAAGGAGGAGACGTCACGCTGACCGTACGTGTGTTGAACACGGAGGTGCCGTCCGTTTGGCGCTAGGATCTCCGGTGATTTGGATCACGACGAGTACGACTCTTTCATCCCCGTTCTTTGAACGCTTTCGCTCGCGATCTACAAAGGTATGTAGATGCATCCGATCACTCGTTGCTAGATGAACTCATAGATGGATCTTGGTGAAAACGCAGGAATTTTTTTTGTTTTCTGCAACGTTCCCCAACAGTGGTATCAGAGCTAGGTCTATGCGTAGTTCTCTTTGCACGAGTAGAACACAATTTGTTGTGAGCGTAGATGTTGTCAACTTTCTTGCCGCTACTAGTCTTATTTTGCTTCAGTGGTATTGTGGGATGAAGCGGCCCGGACCAACCTTACACGTACGCTTACGTGAGACCGGTTCCACCGACTAACATGCACTAGTTGCATAAGGTGGCTGGCGGGTGTCTGTCTCTCCCACTTTAGTTGGAGCGGATTCGACGAAAAGGGTCCTTATGAAGGGTAAATAGAAGTTGACAAATCACATTATGGCTTTAACGTAGGTAAGAAAACGTTCTTGCTAGAACCCTCTTGCAGCCACGTAAAACTTGCAACAACAATTAGAGGACGTGTAACTTGTTTTTGCAGCAAGTGTTTTGTGATGTGATATGGCCAAAGTTGTGATGAATGATGAATGATATATGTGATGTATGAGATCATGTTCTTGTAATAGGAATCACGACTTGCATGTCGATGAGTACGACAACCGGCAGTAGCCATAGGAGTTGTCTTTATTTTTGTATGACCTGCGTGTCATTGAGAAATGCCATGTAAATTACTTTGCTTTATTGCTAAACGTGTTAGCCATAGTAGTAGAAGTAATAGTTGGCGAGCAACTTCATGGAGACACGATGATGGAGATCATGATGATGGAGATCATGGTGTCATGCCGGTGACAAGATGATCATGGAGCCCCAAGATGGAGATCAAAGGAAGCTATATGATACTGGCCATATCATGTCACTATTATTTGATTGCATGTGATGTTTATCATGTTTTTGCATCTTATTTACTTAGAACGACGGTAGTAAATAAGATGATCCCTCATAATAATTTCAAGAAAGTGTTCCCCCTATCTGTGCACCATTGCGACAGTTCGTTGTTTCGAAGCACCACGTAATGATCGGGTGTGATAGATTCCAACGTTCACATACAACGGGTGTAAGACAGATTTACACATGCAAACACTTAGGTTGACTTGACGAGTCTAGCATGTACAGACATGGCCTCGGAACACAGAAAACCGAAAGGTCGAGCATGAGTCGTATAGAAGATACGATCAACATGAAGATGTTCACCGATGTTGACTAGTGCGTCTCACGTGATGATCAGACACTGCCTAGTTAACTTGGATCATGTTATACTTAGATGACTGGAGGGATGTCTATCTGAGTGGGAGTTCATTGAATAATTTGATTAGATGAACTTAACTATCATGAACTTAGTCTAAAATCTTTACAACATGTCTTGTAGATCAAATGGCCAACGTTGTCCTCAACTTCAACGCGTTCCTAGAGAAAACCAAGCTGAAAGACGATGGCAGCAACTATACGGACTAGGTCCGGAACCTGAGGATCATCCTCATAGCTGCCAAGAAAGATTATGTCCTACAAGCACCGCTAGGTGAAGCACCTGCTCTCCCTGCAGAACAAGATGTTATGAACGCTTGGCAGACACGTGCTGATGATTACTCCCTCGTTCAGTGCGGCATGCTTTACAGCTTAGAACCGGGGCTCCAAAAGCGTTTTGAGAGACACGGAGCATATGAGATGTTCGAAGAGCTGAAAATGGTTTTTCAAGCTCATGCCCGGGTCGAGAGATATGAAGTCTCCGACAAGTTCTTCAGCTGTAAGATGGAGGAAAACAGTTCTGACAGTGAGCACATACTCACTATGTCTGGGTTACATAACCGCTTGACTCAGCTGGGAGTTAATCTCCCGGATGACGCGGACAGAATCCTTCAGTCGCTTCCACCGAGCTACAAGCGCTTTGTGATGAACTTCAATATGCAGGGGATGGAAAAGACCATTCCTGAAGTATTTGCAATGCTGAAATCAGCAGAGGTAGAAGTCAAAAAGGAACATCTAGTGTTGATGGTGAATAAAACCACTAAGTTCAAGAAAGGCAAGGGTAAGAAGAACTTCAAGAAGGACGGCAAGGGAGTTGCCGCGCCCGGTAAGCAAGCTGCCGGGAAGAAGCCAAAGAATGGACCCAAGCCCGAGACTGAGTGCTTTTATTGCAAGGGAAGTGGTCACTGGAAGCGGAACTGCCCCAAATACTTAGCGGACAAGAAGGACGGCATCATGAAAGGTTTATATGATATACATGTAATTGATGTGTACCTTACCAGTACTCGTAGTAGCTCCTGGGTATTTGATACCGGTGCAGTTGCTCACATTTGTAACTCAAAGCAGGAACTGCGGAATAAGCGGAGACTGGCGAAGGACGAGGTGACGATGCGAGTCGGGAATGGTTCCAAGGTCGATGTGATCACCATCGGCACGCTACCTCTACATTTACCTACGGGATTAATTTTAAACCTCAATAATTGTTATTTAGTGCCAGCTTTGAGCATGAACATTGTATCAGGATCTCGTTTAATTCGAGATGGCTACTCATTTAAATCCGAGAATAATGGTTGTTCTATTTACATGAGAGATATGTTTTATGGTCATGCTCCGATGGTGAATGGTTTATTCTTAATGAATCTCGAGCGTAATGCTACACATATTCATAGTGTGAATACCAAAAGATGTAAGGTTGATAATGATAGTCCCACATACTTGTGGCATTGCCGCCTTGGTCACATAGGTGTCAAACGCATGAAGAAGCTCCATGCAGATGGACTTTTAGAGTCTCTTGATTACGAATCATTTGACACGTGCGAACCATGCCTCATGGGTAAAATGACCAAGACTCCGTTCTCAGGAACAATGGAGCAAGCAACCAACTTATTGGAAATCATACATACTGATGTGTGCGGTCCAATGAGTGTTGAGGCTCGCGGTGGCTATCGTTATGTTCTCACCCTCACTGATGACTTGAGTAGATATGGGCATGTCTATTTAATGAAACACAAGTCTGAGGCCTTTGAAAAGTTCAAGGAATTTCAGAGTGAGGTTGAGAATCAACGTGACAGGAAAATCAAGTTCTTGCGATCAGATCGTGGGGGAGAATACTTGAGTCATGAATTTGGCACACACTTCAGTATGGAATAGTTTCACAACTCACGCCGCCTGGAACACCTCAGCGTAATGGTGTGTCTACACGTCGTAATCGCACTCTATTAGATATGGTGCGATCTATGATGTCTCTTACCGATTTACCGCTATCATTTTGGGGCTATGCTTTAGAGACTGCCGCATTCACTTTAAATAGGGATCCGTCGAAATCCGTTGAGACGACACCGTATGAATTATGGTTTGGGAAGAAACCTAAGCTGTCATTTCTAAAAGTTTGGGGATGCGATGCTTATGTCAAGAAACTTCAACCTGAAAAGCTCGAACCCAAGTCGGAAAAATGCGTCTTCATAGGATACCCTAAAGAAACTGTTGGGTATACCTTCTACCTCAGATCCGAAGGCAAGATCTTTGTTGCCAAGAATGGATCCTTTCTAGAGAAAGAGTTTCTCTCGAAAGAAGTAAGTGGGAGGAAAGTAGAACTTTATGAAGTATTACCTCTTGAACCGGAAAGTGGCGCAACTCAAGAAAATGTTCCTGAGGTGCCTGCACCGACTAGAGAGGAAGTTAATGATGATGATCATGAAACTTCAGATCAAGATGCTACTGAACTTCGTAGGTCCACAAGGACACGTTCCGCACCAGAGTGGTATGGCAACCCTGTCTTGGAAATCATGTTGTTAGACAACGGTGAACCTTCGAACTATGAAGAAGCGATGGCGGGCCCGAATTCCGACAAATGGCTGGAAGCCATGAAATCCGAGATAGGATCCATGTATGAAAACGAAGTATGGACTTTGACTGACTTGCCCGATGATCGGCGAGCCATAGAAAATAAATGGATCTTTAAGAAGAAGACAGACGCGGATGGTAATGTGACCATCTATAAAGCTTGGCTTGTCGCCAAGGGTTATCGACAAGTTCAAGGGGTTGACTACGATGAGACTTTCTCACCTGTAGCGAAGCTGAAGTCCGTCCGAATCATGTTAGCAATTGCTGCATTCTATGATTATGAGATATGGCAAATGGACGTCAAAACGGTATTCCTTAATGGTTTCCTTAAGGAAGAATTGTATATGATGCAGCCGGAAGGTTTTGTCGATCCTAAGAATGCTGACAAGGTGTGCAAGCTCCAACGCTCGATTTATGGGCTGGTGCAAGCATCTCGGAGTTGGAACATTCGCTTTGAGGAGATGATCAAAGCGTTTGGGTTTATGCAGACTTATGGAGAAGCCTGCGTTTACAAGAAAGTGAGTGGGAGCTCTGTAGCATTTCTCATATTATATGTAGATGACATACTTTTGATGGGAAATGATATAGAACTTTTGGACATCATTAAGGCCTACTTGAATAAGAGTTTTTCAATGAAGGACCTTGGATAAGCTGCTTATATATTAGGCATCAAGATCTATAGAGAAAGATCAAGACGCCTCATAGGTCTTTCACAAAGCACATACCTTGATAAGATATTGAAGAAGTTCAATATGGATCAGTCTAAGAAGGGGTTCTTGCCTGTGATGCAAGGTGTGAAATTGAGCTCAGCTCAATGTCCGACCACGGTAGAAGATATAGAAGAGATGAGTGTCATCCCCTATGCCTCAGCCATAGGGTCTATTATGTATGCCATGCTGTGTACCAGACCTGATGTAAACCTTGCCGTAAGTTTGGTAGGTAGGTACCAAAGTAATCCCGGCAAGGAACATTGGACAGCGGTCAAGAATATCCTGAAGTACCTGAAAAGGACTAAGGACATGTTTCTCGTTTATGGAAGTGATGAAGAGCTCGTCGTAAAGGGTTACGTCGACGCTAGCTTCGACACAAATCTGGATGACTCTAAGTCACAAACCGGATACGTGTATATGTTGAATGGTGGAGCAGTAAGCTGGTGCAGCTGCAAGCAGAGCGTCGTGGCGGGATCTACATGTGAAGCGGAATACATGGCAGCCTCGGAGGCAGCGCATGAAGCAATTTGGGTGAAGGAGTTCATCACCGACCTAGGAGTCATACCCAATGCGTCGGGGCCGATCAAACTCTTCTGTGACAACACTGGAGCTATTGCACTTGCCAAGGAGCCCAGGTTTCACAAGAAGACCAGGCACATCAAGCGTCGCTTCAACTCCATTCGTGAAAATGTTCAAGATGGAGACATAGATATTTGTAAAGTACATACGGATCTGAATGTCGCAGATCCGTTGACTAAACCTCTCCCTAGGGCAAAACATGATCAACACCAGGACTCTATGGGTGTTAAATTCATCACAATGTAACTAGATTATTGACTCTAGTGCAAGTGGGAGACTATTGGAAATATGCCCTAGAGGCAATAATAAAAGGATTATTATTATATTTCCTTGTTCATGATAATTGTCTTTTATTCATGCTATAATTGTGTTAGCCGGAAATCGTAATACATGTGTGAATACATAGACAGCAACATGTCCCTAGTAAGCCTCTAGTTGACTAGCTCGTTGATCAACAGATAGTCATGGTTTCCTGACTATGGACATTGGACGACATTGATAACGAGATCACATCATTAGGAGAATGATGTGATGGACAAGACCCAATCCTAAACATAGCACAAGATCGTATAGTTCGTTTGCTAGAGTTTTTCCAATCTCATATATCTTTTCCTTAGACCATGAGATCGTGTAACTCCCGGATACCGTAGGAATGCTTTGGCTGTACCAAACGTCACAACGTAACTGGGTGACTATAAAGGTATACTACGGGTATCTCCGAAAGTGTCTGTTGGGTTGACACGGATCAAGACTGGGATTTGTCACTCCATATGACGGAGAGGTATCTCTGGGCCCACTCGGTAATGCATCATCATAATGAGCTAGGAGAGTCCGGGCGCAAGGAGGGCGAAGCTAGGGTTAGGTCTGCGCGAGAATTTCGGAGGGAGACACATATTTATAGGTAGAGGGAGCTAGGAGAGTCCAAAAGAGGGGCGGTTTTCGGCCACGCAATCGTGATCGAACGACCGAGATGATGGAGAGGGTTTTGGTGGGTTTTGGGCCACTTTGGAATGGTGTTGGGCTGCAACACACATGAGGCCTTCTCGGTTCCTCGGTTAATAGTTGGAGTATCAAACGAAGTCCAAATGGTACGAAACTTGTCAGGCGGTCTATCGGTAGTAAACCAAGGCCGCTTGGCAAGTCTCGGTCCAATCCGGAAAAGTTTAATCCCCACATACGAAAGAAAGGTAGAAAGGACCACCGGAGGAGATAGGAGCGCCAGAATGCAAAACGGACAACGGGGAAAATGCTCGGATGCATGAGACGAACATGCATGCAAATGAAATGCACATGATGACATGATATGCAATGCATGACACGCAAGCAATGACAAGGCAACAACAGCGAATAACTGGAGGACACCTGGCACATCGGTCACGGGGCGTTACATAGGGTTTCTCAGATCTGGCGTGCGAACCGAGGCGGCGGCGGATCTCGCCGGAGACGAAGTAGAGGGTGGTCGGTGGCTCGCCGGAGATAGGGGAGATGGCCGGAGTGGACGCGGTGGCCGGATCCGGCGAGGGCGCGGCCTTGGGCGGCGGAGGTGGCGGAGCTTGGCGGGGTGCGGCGGGAGATGCG
>NC_041384.1:766113514-766122063 GCF_002162155.2 Triticum dicoccoides | reverse complement strand
CGCGGCTCCTCGCGCGGGGCACGGGCGGCGGGGAGACGCGGGCCGGGGAGGGCCCGACCCAGGCCCGAGCGGGCTGCGGCGGCGGCCGGCCGGCTGGTGCCATGTGGCCCTCATCGGTTGGCTGCAGGCGCGGCGCGGATCTCATCCGGTGGCGGCAGGAGCGATTCCTAGGGTTTCATATGCGCGAAAATTCCGGGAGGGGCACATACTTATAGGTAGAGGAATCTAGGAGAGTCCAAATGAGGTGCGGTTTTCGGCCACACGATCGTGATCGAACGTCCGAGAGGATCGAGGGGGTTTGGATGGGTTTTGGGCCACTTTGGAGGGGTGTTGGGCTGCAACACACACGAGGCCTTTACGGTTCCTCGGTTAACCGTTGGAGTATCAAACGGACTCCAAATGGCATGAAACATGACAGGAGGTCTACCGGTAGTGAACCAAGGCCGCTTGGCAAGTCTTGGTCCACTCCGAGAATGTTTAACACCCGCACACGAAAAGAGGCAAAAGGGGGCATCGGAGGACGTACGAGTGCCGGAGCGCAAAACGGACAACGGGGAAAATACTCGGATGCATGAGACGAACACGTATGCTAATGCGATGCACATGATGACATGACATGACATGGACAAAATGCAAAACAAAGACAAAACCAAACCACGAGGGGATATCATAACTTAGAGCCGAAAATGGCAAGAGTTGGAATACAAATATGGCAAGTTACATATGGGGCGTTACAATCAAATGCTTTTGAGTGTGTCAATTGGGCTTTCCTTCTTGAAGTTCTTCAGCGCCTGGGGTTTGGCCAATGTTGGCGGGACTGAATTTGCATGACCCTGGCATATTTGTCATCTAGGATCCTACTCAATGGAAACCCGAGAAAACCATTCAGGCATGTGCAGGGCCTGCATCAGAGAGACCTTCTATCGCCAATGATTTTCATATTGGCAATAGACCCGCTGCAGCAAATACTTTGTCTCGCCTCCGAGCAGGGCATCCTCAAGCCCATCTGCGCTCATTCCGGCAGATGCTGGTTATCTCTGTTCGCGGATGACATGGGCATCTTTGCCAGCCCGGATATGGAGGAGTTGCGGGCAATCTCGGCCATCCTGAAAGCCTTTGGGGAGGCTAGTGTCCTAATCACGAACCTATCAAAGACCGAGGATTTTCCGATAAGGTGCGGCCACATTGACCTCCAGGACATACTCACCGTCTTCCCTGCCAAGATTGCCAGCTTTGTGGGATGCTACCTCGGACTTCCACTGCACTATCGTCGGCTCTGAAGGGTTGACCTCTGACCTTTCACCGATAAGATTGTGGGTAGACTGCTGGGTTGGAAAGGAAATCTACTAAATATGCGCGGCATGGTCGCTCTAGCTCAATCAGTTCTAATGGCTATGGCGACTTTCCACATGTCCGCTCTCAGCCTGCAGAAATGGATCCTGCGAAGAGTTGAGAAGATCATTCGCGTGTTTCTATAGCAGAAAGAGGACCAAGCGCAAACTTCTGGAGGGCACTCCCTCGTTAACTGGTAGACCGTTTGTCATCCAAGGAGGCTGGGCGGCCTAGAAATTGTGGACCTCGAGTGTTTTGGTCGCGCCCTCCACCTTCGCTGGCCCTGGTTACAATGGACGAACCCGGAGAGGCCATGGGTGGGCACTAAGCTGCCATGCAACCAGGCTGACATGAACCTTTTTCACACATGCACAACCATAACTTTGGGATACAACCGCAAGGCACTTCTGGCATGACAACTGGAGCGGAAGGGCCCCCCTAACGCTACTTGGGCCGGAGCTTTACAAAATCGCTTCAAGGAAAAACTAGACCGTGCATCAGGAGTTAACAAATTATCACTGCAATAGCTGGGGGAATTTGTCACTCTATGGGGATGGATCAATCAGACAGCTCTACTGCCAGATCAGGATGATGCAATTTCCTGGAATCAGACCACTAATGGAGCCTACTCTTCCGCATCGGCCTATGCAGCACAGTTCTTTGGCTCACACCCAAGATTTGAGTTTTCAAACGTCTAGTCTGCTTACCCTGAGCCCAAGTGCAAATTCTTCGGGTGGCTAGTCCTGCATGGTAGAATCCTCACCACAGATATGTTGGCTATTCGTGGTTGGCCACATGACCCAAGGTGTCAGCTATGTCTTCAGCAGCCGGAAACAATGACCCACCTTTGCAAGGACTGTCCCTTCATGGTCGCCGTTTGGAACCAGCTAAACAATTGGACAAGCGAGGGTGTTGCCGTCTCTAGTTTCTTGCCTGAAGCTTGGTGTTGTTTCTGACTGGTGGGACAAGCTGCTAGCTAGTAAAACGAGCCATCCCAAGTGCGGTGACGAAGGAGTGGTAGGATCATCGACACACTTTGGGCTCTATGGAAAGAGAGGAACACACGTGTTTCCATGAAAGATGACTCATCGTTAGGTTGCTCTATTGGCTTTCGAGGCCATTAAGCAAAGGGGTCTAGCTTTCGTTGGGGCCTTGCCATCTGTCGGTATAGGCTGAGTATGTACTAGGTTTTCCTGGTTCTTTTGGCTTTTTGCCACGTTCTCTAAAAGTATGCGCCCCCTCTAAATTGCGTTTATGTTTTCCTTCTATAAGAAAAGGCAGCGCTCCTGCCAGTTCTAAAAAAACATATCATAAATTAAATTCTATAACAAAAAAATATGCATATGACAATAAGCTAGATATATTTTAGTGAGATGGGTAAGCTTTCCACGAATTCCATAATTCTATCATGAGCAAAAAGAATGGATGCAAGAAAGCACGACTAATTGCAGGTAATACATTGAATAAATAGAGAAGGTCCCACATCTGAGTCGGTAACAGCCCATGATCCGACGTCGTCAAATTCTCCGTTCCTGAACGGCAAAAATAAGCGCATATGTATGAGCTCGGCTCGTCTCATTCACGCAACCCCGCCCGCCCCGCGTGGCGCTGCGGCCCAAAAGGATCGCGTGGGAACCACTTCTCTTCTCAAACCTTAATAGCATGTGGAAGAGAATCCATAATAAGGAGTTCCAACTCCTCTCCAACTAGGCGTATATGACTAAACTTTTCACTGCACCTAGTGTCATGTAACCCATATAGACCCTTTGATATTTTTTTGAAATTGTTAGATGGGCCCTAGGCCCATCCTAATATTTCAAAACAAGCTGCGGCAAGGCCGTCATCTCAGGGTGCTTCTGTTGTAACTGAGGATCGACATACATACGAGGAGACAATTTTGCGAGGCAACGGACGCCACCTCCGGTGACGCACACCAAGGCCTTTTTTTTAGACTAGCCACAATTGATAGTAACATAGAGTAGTAATATGCCAATGTTACTATCTCTATAGTGGTGAGTAAAATATGCGTGATAACATGCAACACTTTATTTATTAGTCTATAGACTCATCTTGTCTTGATATGTGTGATGTTACTCGTATTAGTAGTAACTACCTATCTTACGACATGCCTCTCTTTCTTCATTTATTGCTTGCCACATCATCTATTTTATCTAGATATGTGTGATGTTATTACCTATGTTATTCTCATTGTGAGTAATCTTACTCTGTATTCACTCGGCTCAACCAGGACGAAGTGATTACATGGTGTTTTATACCCAGGGCACCTAGCAACTGCTTCCTACCGCACTCGCGCACACACACGTATGAGCTTACTGGACACCCGACCTGCCCACGTAGGCACTAATCCAGCTAACAAACCAACGACCTGCATGCATCTATATCAGAGTGCACGCTAGCTTTCCTCAACGGCCGGCCACTAACCAGCTAACTACATGCATGCTAACTAATCAAAATTACTACTAACATTTCCCTCCTAATCTTGACTTGGCGTCATTGGAGTTCCTGCCAGGAAATGTACCTTCTTCGTCTCGGGGACCACCCCACGCTCGCCATTGCCGGAGTTGACGCTGCCTCTCCCATCACAGTCGTCGCCACGATCGCAGAGTCGACCTGGCACACTGACGCCGTTCGCCGCCACGGACTCAACATGGTGCACTAATGACGGAAGCTATCCTCCCAACTCCAATGACGATGAGGTCGTAGTTTAGGAGGAGTATGTTAGGGATAAACCATGACTCGCCGTGGTGACCAGTGCATGTGTA
Organism: Triticum dicoccoides; assembly: GCF_002162155.2. NCBI lineage: Eukaryota > Viridiplantae > Streptophyta > Magnoliopsida > Poales > Poaceae > Triticum > Triticum dicoccoides. Next base: position 766,117,948 of record NC_041384.1, on the reverse strand, counting down.
GGTCTAGGGCGAGCTCTGGTGCTGGTTCGTGGTCGTGCCAGTGTCCGTGGTGTGTGTGTGTCCCGGTGGCGCGCGAGTTCGTGCTCACGTCCGTGTCCATCGAGTGAGTCTAGTCCGAGTCGAGTCGGTTTGTGACCAGGCTTGAGAACGTATGGCGACGAAAGGTAGTTGCAGCGGGCGCTGGCGAGGCATGCTGCCAACCAGGTTTTGCGAAGGAGCAGGTAGCTCACGTACGAAGAAGACCGGATCACCAAGAGAGCTGAGTACGTGCGCGTGAGGCTCACTGTGTGGGTGGTGGGCGCTGCGTATCCCTATCAGGTTGTTGGAGCATCTCCAGCCGTACCCCCAAAAAGGCTCCCTGGACGATTTTTCGGCCGCTGGCATCAAAAAATCAGGCCAGTCGTGCTCTCAAGGGCACAGTTTTTGCCGGCTCAGGCCGAAATTTGCGCCAGCGGACCCAACCCGAACCCGGCGCGCTATGGGTCGCTCGGGGGCGCCGGACGAATCGTTTTTGGCGCAAAGAGCCGCGGGCCAGCCGCGTCAGCGACTCGACTTCCTTCTCACCGCTTCGTCGTTCTCATCGCCTCTTTTCCCGTGGCGAATCAATGCCAAAGCTGCGCGCGCTGCCGCGCCGGTCAGTCTCCATTGATGCCTCACGGGTGGCGCAGTGAAGGCCGGGCGACGCGTGTCCCCTCGGCCGGCACGCCATCAAGCCACGCGTAACGCGCCGGCCAAGCCTACCACGCGGCGCCTCCGCCTATATAAGCCGACCACCAGCGCGCCGGAGGCACGCACAGATACTCCACCGCAAACGCGCCCATTTCTCCCCCCTTCCTCCTCTCGCCGTCTTCAGTTCAGAAGAATGGCCGAACGCTATCCAGGCGACGGCGCGGCGGCGAATGGCTTCGAGCGCCGCCATCTTCACGAGGACGAGGCTCGCTTCCTTTTCGAGGCCGAGTATCCGGTCCCGCCGGACATGCGGGTGCCCGGGGCTTGGAGGATCAGCGCTGGCGGCGTGCCGGTGCCACCAGCACCCACCGGGGCGGCGCGGCGTGCGGAGATCGCACGTATCCGCGCGTCTCTGCCGCGGGCGGCGAGGGAGGGGCCACGGTACGTCCCCAACAGCCCACTCTGGGAGCCCTACTTCCGTTGCCGTCACGCCGAGCAGCTCGAGGCCACCAACGGCGTCGTGCCCTCCGGCAGGCTCAACTCCGAGGGCCGGGACCGGTGGTGGGGCGTGCCCAGCCGCACGTTGGAGGCCGTCCTCGAGTACATCGAGGGCGGCAACACGCCGCGCCTCGAGTACCCCGCTCCCTCGTCCTTCTCACGCCGCCGTGGAAGCCCCTGGACGCCGAGGCGCATGGAGCGGCCCGGGGCGTCCTCCTCCTTGTCCGGCCGCTCGTCGGGCTCTCCCTGCCTCCGCCCCGTAAAGCCGGAGCCTCAGGACACGCCTGTCAGCGCGCGCACCCACAGCTCCGGCGTCCGCATCGACGACTCCGCCCCCCACCGGCCGATTCGTCCTCGTCGAGCCCAAACCGGAGCCCGTCCTTCCTGCGGAGTACGAGGAGATAGCCCGGTGCGGCTTCTCCGACGAGGACGCCCTGCGGTGGGCGCGCGGCGACTACCTCCGGACGGAGATGACCCGGCAGACCCGGGCCTTGGAGGAGATCGCCGCCCGCAAGCGTGGTCCTCAACAGCGACGACGAAGACGCCGCCCCTGGACCGTCCAACCCGCCGCGCCAAGCGGGGGAGGGATGCAGCAGGGACGGCGGCGGCGGAGACGACGACGACGACGGCGGCGACTACACGCGGTTCTGCCGCCTCCTCGGCATGTAGAACTGCAAAAGCGGGCGGCAGGCGGCGAGCGGCAAGGTAGACGGCGAGGAGCGGCGATGGAGACGGCAGGGGCAGCCCGTGCTAGTTTTTTTTTGTAAAATATGTTTAAATTTGAACAAACTCGCCGATGTTTGCGTTAAATGTGAACCGTGTTTGCGCCATATTTGACTTTTTCAAAAAAAACATGCGCGCCGCGACTGGGGGGCATCACGCCCCCAGTGCGCGGTTTAGCGCCGGTACGCCCCCAGAGGACGATTTTTAGCCCATCCTGGAAGGCCAACGGCTGGAGATGCTCTTAGGCACTGGTTCGTCCAGGTTGTTGTGGTACGTCCTGGTTGGCGGGGTGCGTCCAAGCTTGTAGCCCGCGGTGGTTAGTCCAGTTATAGAGAAAATGGTGTTTTGAGCGCCGGCATTGGTCCCTGGAAACCAGTGTTGTCTTCTTCTTCTCTTACCTTCGTCCGAGCAAGAGAGACTAAGGTTAGTCCCAACAGCTTCCTCCTTACCCTCTTTAGTACCATCACCGTTACTAGCGCCTTATACAATGCTAGATGCTTAGGGAGGTCCTTAAAAAAATAAATCAGGTTTTTCTGTATCATCGGTGCCTATTTTTACAGAAGAGACGCCTAATTAAGCGTCTGCCTGTACAAATAAACACATATGCGTAAGAAAAGCCTGGTTATTTCTTCAAGCACCTCTCCTAAGCACCTTGCATTGTACAAGTCCTAAACATTACGCCAGCCACGAGGTGGCCCAATAATGCATGGAGCCCAATAACCATCCCCCATCCCACTGTCTGTACCACTACCCTGCTCACCGCCGATCCCCTGCGATGGCGGCATCAAAGCAGCGAGCGACCCCTGGTTTGGAGTAGGTGCTTCGCTGCTGCGGCTTCGCGCCGCAAAAGCAATTGCCTGTGTCAAGGACCATGCGCGCTGACAAGTTAGACCTCATGCACGCCAGGTGCGCCCAGGTGAGTGGGTTCGCGGAGACGTCCACGAATTCCAGCATGTCCATGCACGCCGTGCTTGCCGGCAGCTGTCTGGGGAGCTTCTTGTGCGTAGGTTGATGTGCCGCAGCGTGAGGAGGGTGAAGATGGAGAAGGGGATCATGTGGATGGGCAGCTATCTATTCAATTTCTTTTCTTTCCGTCTGTTTATCGGTTTGCAAGTAAGCCACGTAAATCTAGCAAATATGGTGATATTGTCTAAATAGATAGTACGCATGAATACCTTGTTGTGTTTTGCCTTTTGTATATAGGGATCATGTCTAGAAAACTCAGTATGCATGTACCAAAGATTGCTTATTGTATACATAAATAGACAGTTAAATGCATGGTGTTCACTGGTAACGCTTGTATGAATTTCGCGAAGTAGTCTGACTATGGTCCAGTTTGGCTAATGTAATGTATTACCGGGATGGTCCCTTGGTGATAGCATTTTTCTCGACTGTGTAAACTTTCTTTTTGCGGGCACTGTTTAAACTTTAAAGTACATATTTATTCCTAATCTACATATGGATATTGCATACGCACCTCGTTGAAAAATAATAAATTGAAGAGAATTTAGACAACATGAGCGATGCATCACTTCCAAGAATGGCACACGGGAAAGGAAAAATAGATGTAAAACCATGACTGAGGAATGGTGCAGCGAAGCGCGCCCTAGATTGTAGTGGCCTTGGATGCCACCAGGATTACAGTGTCGTCGTGGGTCACCAGGTTAGGTTAGACGTCACCGGCGAAGTTACACGCAGATTGTGGTTTGGCTTTGCATATCGCCAGCTGACTGGTGCAGCTGAAACGGCTACATTAGGGAGGGGAGAGTGGGTCAAAAGGCACAAATGTTTAATCGAATGTATGGTTACTAGCGGTAGGTAACTCCTTAAAAAAATCATCCCAAGAGAGCAGGTAATATGTTGTGCTGCCGCTAGGCTATTTGGTAATTTGGCTCTATTGGGACTAGGGAGGGTAGTTGTCCACAAGATGCTCAACGATTTTCTTATTCTTGAAACTTATCTTTCCCATTTTTAATTTTTTATTTTTTATTTCATTGAGCATGTAGGAGTATATAGGTACTTGGTATGTTACCGAATAAAATACCATGACTCTCCACCAATACACTTTTAAAATACCAGCACTTGGTAATATACAAGCGGTGATGCGCTACTTTTCTACTAAATTTGGCTTATGAAATATAACCTACTCAATATGTTTCTTATCTAATCAATTATGCAATCATGTTGTTTTGTTCTTTGTTGTGACTCGTGAACCACTATTTTGTTTAGTGGTTGATTAATTACTCAATTAGTTTAAGACCTCTCCATGGTTACCTTGTTCAAGCATTGCTTGGATATGCTTGATTTGATTTTCAGGGTGAAACCTAGATTCCGGCCTTGGTGATTGGATGCAGTGACCGTGGCACGTGAGTGTTGCTCCCTTCCTCAAGGCGTGGATTTGAAGAACTTTGTCGTCCGTGTACTATCATGACATGGTTGGTGTGGATATGATCACTGTTATAGTTTATCAAGCAGATGCTTAAATTTTTTTGCCCGCACATAGATTTGGTCTTTTATGACTTTGCTAGTTTCCGGTGCGCGCGT
>NC_041384.1:766098247-766112866 GCF_002162155.2 Triticum dicoccoides | reverse complement strand
AACCATACAGAGACTAGGTGTGTGTTGATAGTGTTTGTATTCTCTTGATGCTTCATTTTGAGGTAATAAATTTACCCCTATCTAAACAATGATCTAGCAAGTGTCATCGGTTGCTTAATCGGATCAGGCCGGACCACAATAAGTACATGGAGAAATATGCAACGAGGTTTCCTGAGATTAGATGGTACGTTGCGCATTGTTGCGTGAATTGGTTACAACATATTACATTGACATTTGGTTGGATGGGGCATGAATGTTTGAATTAATAATACGAGCACGGAAACTAAAAAGATATATTTTATTGTATTTCATTATTTTATAATTTTAGACAAATCAATGTATATAAGTAGCATAATAGAATGAACTGTTTTTTTTCATGCATGTTGCATGACTTATTTGTATGTTGAGTGAAAGATATTAACGGGGATCACCAATTGATAATAGGCGCTCAACCATGAAGTTGAGGCCGGCCTTTCTGATACGTCGAAGGACTAAAATATCATTGTGGATGCAAACAAAACTAACTCTAATTTTTTGATGAGCAAGCTGCCTTGATGGATTCCTACTTGGAGGTTGGCTAGTTAGCTCGATAAATAGCACGCACCAAACACATGAACACGGCGCGACACACGACGGATCTTGTTATTTTTATTGGCTACAGGAGTGTGTTCCTCTTGCACTATTAGGGACTTGGGAGGCTAGCCCACCACAAGATGCTCAAGGATTTTCTTATTCTTGAAACTTGCCTTTCCAATTTGTTAATATTTATTTTTAATTCATTGAGCGCGAGGAGTAATATAGGTATTTTTTTTATTTTACTGAATAAAGTTCCACAACTATCCATTGATACATCTTTAAAATACTAGCACTTGGTAATATCAAAGCAGTGATGCGCTACTTATCTACTCAATTTTGTTTATCTAATATTATCTACTCAATTGCCACTTACCTAATCAATTATGAAAACACGTATGTTTGTTCTTTGTTGTGACTCGTGAATCACTATAGTGGTTCACTTATTCCTCAATTAGTTTAAGACTTCTTAGTGGGGACGTCCTTCTGCGTCGTTACTTTGTTGAACGCATTACTTGGATATGCTTCGACTTATTTTTCAAGGTGAAAACCTAGATTCTAGCCTTGATGGTTGTATCTGGGTGGCGCACGGGTGTCGCTCCCTTCCTCAAGGCATTGTTGCTGTAGAACTTCGTCCTACGTGTGGTGTCATGCGATGGTTTGTGTGGAACTGTAGATATGATCATTGCTACTGTTTGCCAATCAAATCTGAACGATTTTTTTTCTCACCCACACATAGCTTTGGTGTGTGTTCATAATGTTTGTATTCTCTTGATGCTTCATTTTGAGCTACCAAAATCTAGCCTTTGTCGAGAAAATGATTCAGCATGTTTCATTGATTGCTTAATCGGATGAGGCCGGACCACAATAAGCACATCGAAAATTAGGCAACGAGGTTTTCTCAAATTTGATGGTACCTTCCGCAGTCCTGCGCGAAGTGGTTGCAACCTATTACAGTGGAATTTGGTTGTATGGAGCATGAATGTTTGAATTAATAATACGGGGACCGAAAATAAAAAATACATATTTTACTGCATTGGATTATTATCTAATTTTAAACAATCATTCTATATAAGTAGTATAATAGAATAAAAAGTTTTTGGCATGCATGTTGCATGACATGTTTGCATGTTGAGTGAAAGATGTTAGTGAGGGTCTCCAATTCTGAATAGGCGCTCATGACCACGGAGTTGTGGCCGACCTTTCTAATCCGTCGGAGGACTCGTTATATGATGAGCTAGCTGGCTTGATGGATTCCTGCTTGGAGGTTGGCTAGCTCGTTGGATGGATAGCACGCACCTAATACATGAACACCACACGACCGATTTGAATATTTGATGGCTACAGAAGTGTGTCCCTTGATGCTAGGTGTGCCCTGTGGGATCACATGGGGGCGACTACGGGGGCGACTACGGGGGCGACGGCCGGAACACAGCCCTCCCGCTCCGGCCGAGTTGGGGGGCGGTTTTGGGCCCTCGCCGACGCCGATGAGGGAGATGCAGACGGAGATCCGGACTCGACTCCAGCATCCCCACCGTCGCCGACGGCTTCCGATTTCATTTGCGAACTATTTCAGTCTGGGTATGAAGAAGATGAGGTTGTCACATCCATTGACAAGATCTTGCCTATTGATGATCCAGCCAGGGTAGGACTAGACGAGGGCGAGAAGAAGGAGATGGTCCGGCGGGTCGTTCATCGGCGTACGGCGGCGATTGCGATCAGGCCATGGAAGGGCCCTCTTCCCAAGGTAAGTCTACCGAGCTTAACTGTCTTCGATTTGATACGGCCGGATTCATGGGAGGTAGTAACTAGGAGAAAGGGGACTTGCCGGACGGCACCTGCGCCGGCGCCGGCGCCGGCCGCGGCATTTTCACCGGATATGCCGGCGATCGGGATCGCGGCCGATCGTCAGGCTCGTTGGAATTGCCTTCTCGAGCGGTATGGGCCGAGTCAGGCAGTGACTGGGCTGCTATTGGATGGGCTGAGGTCAACTGGGTATGAGGCCCAGGTTGAACCGGTGCTATCACATATTGATGCCGACGCTCGCACGATCGAGGTTGATCGATGCAATTCTCCTGAGCAGCCGCCGCGCACTAGGTTTCGTCATCGCAGGGTAACGCCAGGGTTTCCCTCGTGTGGAACTGGTCGTGCTGCCCGGATCCTCCCGCTTCTCGCCATGGCCGGCCGAGCCGGTGCGCCTCCAGTGAAGAAGCCGGCTTTGGCTGCGGCTGGTCGCGGCACTGCAGCTCCGCCGGCTGCTGGTGGTGGACGAGGGGTGGCCCCGATGGCTGCTACAGCCGGTCGCGGTGGCGCAACACTGCCAGACCCTGCCCCGCAGATGGTGGCCGCGGGTCGCGGATGTGCCGTGGGCCGCGGCGGAGTTCAGCCGGGCCAGAAGACACCGGTGTTGGCCCCCGCTGCCATGGCTGCTGCGGGCCGGGGCGGGGCTGGTCCGACTAAGGCCGCGGGACAAGGTGGGGTTGCGCCTGGGTCACGGCCACCACAGCCCAGACCGTCCGTCCAGGCTCAGATGCCCGTCCATCAGCCGCGGGCCGCGCCACCGCCTCACCATGTCACGAGGCCGACGCAGAAGCAATTTGGAACGGTGCAGGTGCAATCACAGTCGCCACAGTCAGGTGCTGGAGGGACGGGTGTACCTCGTGGCCCGGTCAACAATGCTGCTAGCGAATTGCCCCGGGGTCATTGGGGTGATGATGGGTATGATGCTTATGGTGAAGGCCAGCACCGAGTGTCCTCGTCGACTGGTGGCGGTAGGGGTTATGCGTGGCAAAGCGATGGTACAGCCGACCGACCTTTCTACGGGCCTCCGGGTGGCTTTGTCGAGTGGGCTTCGGGTCCCGATCACAGGCAGCGAGGCGGGTACCGAAGTCACCGTGGCCGTGGGGGCCGAGGTGGCAGGTACCGGCAAAGTCATCCTCCCACACTTGTTGACACTTAGCAGATGGATTCAGCGGCGGCGGCAGATGCCGGTCACACTCCGGATCAGGCCGGTCAGACCATGGACGTGGTCACCACGCTCGATACCACTGGGACTTCTGCGACAGGTTCGGTCGAGGCAGAGATGGCAGACACAGATAGGGCGTCTAATGGGCCCGTAAGAAGGAGAAGATGCTGTGCTATCGCTGCGGAGAGAAGGGTCATTTCATTGCGGAATGCGTCACTGAGCTCTGTGATACCTGCAGCAAGCCGGCGCATGATACGAGGGAGTGCCCAATTTTGCTTGATCAGATGCCGACCATTACGATCTATGGTTTATATTGTGCGGAATTGATGTTCTTTGAGTCTCCTAGCGCGCGTGAGAGCCCAGAGGAGACTCAGATCATGGCAACGGGTATTGTCAAAGTTACCAAATGTGATGTCACTGAGACTCAGATAGTGCAGCGGCTTATGGAGTTGGTTCCAGGGGACTACCATTGGGAGCTTGTCAGTCTTCAGGGTAATAGGTATAAAGTGGATTTCCCTTCTGTTGAGGACTTGCAGAGACTTCTGAGTTTCGGGTTGTGCCGAGTGCCTGGCACAGAATGCATACTTGAGTTTCATGAGTGGAAGAGGGTCGAGCCAGAGGGCAAGCCTCTTACTAAGGTGTGGTTACGTTTCTCTGGGGCTCCCTCGAAGCCGATGCAGGATGCTCGTGTTGTTGCTAGCCTTGGTATTTTGGTTGGGAAAACAGAACGAGTGGACATGGCCTACACCCGAGCTCATGGGGTGGCTCGTTTGTTGGTGAGTGTTAGAGATATTGAGTTTGTGCCAGATGTGGTCTCGTGGACATATCGAGGTGCAATCTACGCACTCGATATTGAGTTTGAGGATACTGAGCTTTTTGCTGGGGCCGTCAATGGGTCAGATACAGATATGCACGAGGGAGATGATAGTTCGGCGGCCAAGGAGGCGCCGGAGGCTGCATCTGGACGTGAGATGGCCAACGGGTCGGGGCCCGTTGCTCATATATCCGAGGATGGGACAGTACCGTCCCCCTAAGTGCCGATGAATGCACTGAGATTTGGGTCGTTCGAGCCATCTTCTGCTCCTCCCAGGCTCTGGAGTGACCGGGTTGAGACCGATGATGTGCTGGAGCGGTCGCTCCCTTTGCTGGATTTCGATGTTGCTGAGGACCCAGTGCCAGAGGAACCGGAGGTGTCGGTTTCTCTGACAACCTCGGCTGTTGGAAGGGGGGAGGAGCCTCGGCAGGTGGCCCCTTGCTCTCCCCTTCTGACCGCGGTCTCTCCCGGGGCGTCCGAGCCCCAAGGTGGTGCGTTGACGGGACCTTTGAGTCCGTCTACGGCCGGGTGTGGGGGTGGCGGTCTGGGGCAGGCGGCCTCGGCACCCTCATCTCCGGCGCCGACAGGAGGAGCGCTCGGGCAGGCGGCCCTCGCGACCTCGATGGCGCCGGTGACGCCAGTCCCGAGGGGGTCGGCCGGTGCTGGGAGCGGGAGCCCGAGGCAGGCGGTCTTGGCTCGTGCTACTCAGATGGTGGCAGTTACCACTGCGGCAGCAGCTGCATTGGGGGGGAGGGGGCTGGGGCAGGAGGCCCTGGCTCCTCCTTCGCCCACGACGATCAGGAGGACCGTTTCTCCCTCGCCGATGGCTCATCCGACTGAGCCGGAGGCTAGGGTGGGAGGAGAGCGCGGGCAGGCGGCCCTCGTCACTTCCTCTTCGCTCCTACCCATGACCGGGGTCCCTAGTGTGGGACTCCCGTCTGAGGGGATTGGGAGCCCGCAGACGCCTTCTCTGGTAACCTCGGTAGACCCTTTGAGGGACTCTGAGCCAGGTTTTACTAGGGAGGAGGTTGTCGCGTTTGGCGGGATCCCGGACCCTATCGCAGAGGGGAGACGGATCAGTGCTCGCATCCTCGACATCCCAGAGGTGGATGATATGCAGCAGCGGTGTGCTATGAGGGCGACCAAGCTTCAGGAGGCTGCTTTGTCTTCTGGTATGTCCGTCAACCTATCTAATTCCTTATTGCATTTTTCTAATGAGGAGATTATAAATAATGCAAACCAATTAGGAGTTTCACTAGGTGCTACAGATAGTGAGATTACCAATTCGGTGAATGATTTATTAGATTTGGAGGCGGAACGTGCCTTAGAGACTATTCGTAATCTTGCAGCAGTTAAACCAATGAATGATGATGAGATTGATGCGTTAGGGGTTAGAGTGCTCGATAATCTGTGTGCGGATCTAGCATCCCCCAATCATGACTCTGAGGAAGATGATATACCCCTAGAGAATGATGATAGTAATATATGTGAACCCGGTCATGAGGACCGGGCGACGGAGCTTAGTAAACCTAAGCGTAAGTGGAAACGGAAGATCTATCCCGATTCCGCAGTTCCTAGGAGTGCTAGGATTCGTACCACTAAAAAATTCCATGATGAATTATGAGAGGAATTTTTTGGAATAGCAGAGGTCTGAAGGACTTGGCTAAAAGAAGATTCCTTGCTGAGGCAGCTTTAGAGCAGAGGTTAGATTTTGTTGCTCTATCGGAGACGGGTAGAGATAACTTTGCACCCCAGTTTCTCTCTTCTCTGGTGGGTGGTATTGATTTTGATTGGCATTGCCTCCCTCCGCGAGGAAGATCGGGTGGTATCTTACTAGGTGTGAGATGCGATTCGCTTGAAGTCCGAAGTGTAGTGATGGGCGACTTCGCGGTGAAGTTTCGAGTCAGGTCTAGGATAGATGGTTTTAACTGGGCTTTGGTGGCGGTGTATGGTGCCGCACAGCCCGAGCTTAAAGCGGAGTTTCTGGCGGACCTTGTTCGTATCTGTGGGTCAGAACAGCTTCCAATTTTAGTTGGAGGTGACTTCAATATCATCAGGAGGAGAGAGGAGAAGAACAATGATAACTTTGACGGCAGATGGTCGTTTATGTTCAATACCATTATTGAAAGCTTGGATCTGAGAGAGATAGAGCTTTCTAGTAGAAAGTTCACCTGGGCTAATGCTCTGCCACACCCAACCTATGAAAAACTTGATCGAGTTCTTGCGAGCGTGGAGTGGGAACAAAAGTTCCCTCTGGTGACGGTGCAAGCTCTTTCAAGGGGAATATCTGATCATACCCCATTGTTTGTGGACTCAGGTGAGCCGAACCATGTGGGTAACAAGAACACCTTCTCCTTCGAGATGTCATGGTTTGAACGTGAGGGGTTTTTGGACTTGATTGCCAGGGAATGGGATAGAGGTGTTGGAGGCAAGACTGCGTTAGAGCGTTGGCAGAATAAGATTAGGCATTTGAGGAGTTTCTTACGGGGCTGGGCTAAGCACCTCAGTGGTGTGTATAAGATGGAAAAGGATAGACTCCTTGCTCTTATACAGGCCCTGGACATACAGGCCGAATCCACTATCTTAACGTCAACTGAGCTTCAGGCTAAAAATGAGGCGGAGAAGAGGTTGAAAGAACTGCTCCACGAAGAAGAATTGAAGTGGGCTTTGCGTGCTAAAGTCCGCAAAGTGGTCCAAGGGCACGCGAATACTCAGTTCTTCCATTTGATAGCCAATGGCAAGCACAAAAAGAAGCGTATCTTTCAGCTTGAGCAAGACGAGGGTACTATTTTAGGCCAGGATAACCTAAAAACATATATTACCGACTACTATAAGCAGTTGTTTGGACCTCCGGAGGATAATTATGTGTCCCTCGATGAGTCCAGGACTGAGGATGTGCCTCAGCTATCGGCTGCCGATAATGATATTCTGGTTGCCCCGTTCTCGGAGAAGGAGGTGTTTGATGCTATTACACAGATGAAAAACAATAAGGCTCCCGGACCGGATGGATTCCCGGCAGAGTTCTATAAAAAGTGCTGGCACATTATTAAGGGGGATTTACTACCTATGTTCCATGATCTGTTGTCTGGCCAGCTTCAATTATTTCACTTGAATTTTGGGACTATCACACTGCTTCCCAAGAAGACGGATGCGGTGAGAATTGAGCAATTCAGGCCGATCTGTCTCCTCAATGTTAGTTTCAAAATTTTCACCAAGGTCGGGACAAAGAGACTCACACAGATTGCAAATTCTGTGGTGCAACAGTCTCAAACTGCTTTCATGCCAGACAGAAATATCCTTGAAGGGGTGGTCGTCCTGCATGAAACACTCCATGAAATCCATTCCAAAAAATTAGATGGAGTAATTTTTAAGGTGGATTTTGAGAAAGCGTACGATAAGGTCAAATGGCCATTCCTTCAACAGTCATTGCGTATGAAAGGTTTTGATGAAGCCTGGTGCCGACAGGTTGAATCATTTACGCAAAAAGGTAGTGTGGGAATTAAAATTAATGATGACATAGGTCATTACTTCCAGACACATAAAGGCCTAAGACAAGGAGATCCGATGTCCCCTATCTTGTTTAACATTGTGGTGGATATGTTAGCAATTTTGATAGGAAGGGCTAAGGAAAATGGTCAAGTAGGTGGATTGGTACCTCATCTAATTGATGGAGGTGTATCCATCCTTCAGTACGCTGATGATACAATCATCTTTATGGAGCATGACTTGGCCAAGGCGAGAAATATGAAGCTGGTGTTATGCCTATTTGAACAATTGACCAGGTTAAAGATTAACTTTTATAAGAGCGAGTTGTTCTGCTTTGGTAGGGCCAAAGATGAACATGAGGCTTATAGGCAATTTTTTGGGTGTGAGTTGGGAGAGTTACCCTTCTCTTACCTGGGGATTCCAATCCACCATCGTAGGCTGACTAACAGAGAGTGGAAGTGCATAGAGGATCGGTTCGAGAAAAAAATGAGTTGTTGGAAGGGTAAACTCATGTCATACGGAGGCCGATTAATCCTGATTAACTCGGTGCTCACGAGTATGCCAATGTTTCTCCTATCGTTCTTTGAGGTCCCAGTTGGTGTTAGGAAGAGGCTAGACTTCTATCGATCGCGTTTCTTTTGGCAGGGTGATGAGCTTAAAAGAAAATATCGGCTTGCTAAATGGGACATCATCTGTAGACCGAAAGACCAAGGGGGTCTAGGTATTGAGAATCTAGAAGTTAAGAATAAATGCCTTCTTAGCAAGTGGTTGTGGAAGCTCTCATTGGAGAATGATGCTATGTGGGCTCAAATCCTACGCAGCAAGTACCTCCAGACAAAAACTTTGTCCCAGGTTACTATCAGGCTGACCGATTCGCCTTTCTGGAAAGGCTTGATGAAAGTCAAACAGTCGTTGTTTAATAGGACGAAGTTTGTCATTGGAAACGGCACGAGTACACGTTTCTGGGAGGATACTTGGCTTGGCGAGACACCCTTGGCCATCCAATATCCGTCTTTATACCGTATTGCTCAACGACGTGAGGTGTTCGTTGCATCGGTCTTTCAATCTAACCCCCTTAATATTCAGTTCCGACGAACGCTAGCGGGCAATCGTTGGGAAGAATGGCTCCATCTAGTTAGGAGACTGATGGAAGTCCAGCTTTCACAACAACCCGATGAATTACGCTGGAAACTGACTAAGTCTGGAGTATTTACGGTTAAATCAATGTATATTGATGTTATTAATTCAAACTCCATTCCTACGTCCAAGCATGTTTGGGATGTCAAAGTTCCTTTGAAAATAAAAGTGTTTATGTGGTTTGTCCATAAACAAGTTATTTTAACTAAGGACAACCTCATAAAGCGTAATTGGACAGGACCTACTAGGTGTAGTTTTTGTCATCGGGATGAGACTATCAAACGTCTCTTTTTTGATTGCCCGTTAGCCAAGGTACTTTGGCAGAAGGTCCACATTGCTTTTAGTATCAATCCACCGAATTCTGTTTATGTGTTATTTGGGACATGGCTTAATGGGATTGAGCCTAACTTAGCGAGACATATTCGGGTTGGAGTTTGTGCTTTGCTGTGGACTATCTGGACTTGCAGAAATGATTTGGTTTTTAATAGAATATCATGTATACATTTTTTGCAGGTCATATTCCATACTACGGCACTGATCCGTTCGTGGTCGCTACTCACCCAGACGGAGGCCAGAGAGCATTTGGTTACTGGGTCTTTCCGCTGGGAGATGGTAGCTCGGGATATATTCAACCGGTTTGGATGGCGGTCATGTAATATGATAGGCATTTAGATTTTCTATCTATTTTTTTAGCCAGCCGGTTGTGGCGTCTTTCCTCGGCTAGTTGGTGTTTCTAGCCCCTATTGGCTCTGTGTGAGCTGTCTGTGCTCTTTTTTATTTATGAAGACCTTTGGAATCATGTTTACACTACTTTATTTGGTTAATAAGATGGCCGTATGCATCTTTCTGATGCAGAGGCCGGGAAATCACCCCTTTTCCAAAAAAAAAGAAGTGTGTCCCTCCTTTGGCCGCCGATCCGCGATGTGCGTGTCTGGATCTCTTTCCTGTGTGCTGCCGCATCGCGATCTGGTACACGGCCATCGACGACGGCAGCACCACCCATACTGTCCTCCATGATGTGAACACAGGTGGTACTGTGGGTGGTGGCTGGCACAGGCTGAATCAGATCTGAAAGCGTGTGTCATGGGCAAGATAGATCCAGCCGGATCTTAGCCTCTGGTGGTTTGCGGGTGGCCTGTGGCTAGGGATAGCAATGGGTACTCAGTACCTACGTACCCTGCGGTAAAAATCCTATAAGGTTAAGGGTATGGAAAAAAAATTACGGGTATGTAAATAGACAAATCTCAAACCCATCGGATAGAGGGGGTATGGTATGAGATTGAGATGATATATCCCATACCCGCATACCTTTGTACCCTTATAAAACCTAACAAGTACAGAAAAAAAATACTTCTATCCTTTGTCGCGAGTTTGTAACTTAAAATGTATGACTATGTACTACTGTTTATGACTATGTATCATTGTTATGATGTGTTGTTGTTTACAAGGAAGTGTTCATGTTTATAAGATGTGTTGTGTTTACAATGTGTTGTTATTTATAAGTATGTATTGATGTTATTATGTGTTGTTGTTTATAAATTATGATAGTATGTTGTTCTTTATGATACGTGTCGGTTAAATTGATGTTATGCAAATATGGGTAATTTTATCCGCGGGTACCCATCTATCCTGTCGGGTGACAGGTATGGAAAAAATGTGTACCCACTAGCGGGTATGGGTACGTGTCGTGGGTAAGCTTAAATGGGACGGGTAAGGATATGGGGTGGCTCCACCCATATCCAAATCCTGCGGGTGCCATCCCTACCTGTGGTGGTGCTCCGAAAGTGCCTGATGTGGTGGATGGCTGGATGCAGTCTTGTCCGTTTCAACGGTTAGTGATGGGCGTTTGGGTGGTGATCCGCGTCGTGTATTGGTCGCGTGCTGGTCATTCCGATCTCAGCAGGTTTGATTCGATTGTGGTGCATGCTCGGTGGTAGCGCACATGATTTGGTCGTAGGGCTTCGCGTGGCAGGCTTACCTATGCCTCCCGCCCTCACGACGGTCCGTCTCTTTACTAGATATATGTCTTGCTTCGGTGATGGTCGGAGTGTGCCCCACATCGGCGCCAGGTGCTAGCATGTGCGGCCATTGTCCGCATGGTCAGATTTGCCCTCTCAGCAAATATCCGGTGTGGGGTGTTCACTTCAATTCGTGATTCCGATGCTGATTGGGATATTGTAGCATGACTTCTTCACTAGCAATTTGGTGGCGGCAACACAGAGAACTTCGTCTATGGTGGTGAATGCCGGGCCTCGAGTTCTGGGGTGAAAACCCTAGATTTGGCCTTCACTGGTTGTATCTGGCCAGTGGCGGTTTATACTTCCTTGTTGAAGGCTCTGTCTAAAAATACTCGGTCCATCTCTTTTAGGTCAAAACCCATGATCTTGCCTATGTGGTTGAATCCAGCGATGACGGTGTTTATGCATCATTTCCTTGCTGAAGGTGTCGTTGTTGGGGGAACCTTCTCATTGCTTAGGTGTTGTTAAAGGCAGTGGTAGTAGTTGATGTCTTGCTGCAGTGGTTGTTCACCTCGCCTTGACCCCTTTTTAATTTTTTTAGAAATGGAGGAGGACCCCCGGCCTCTGCATCTCGATGATGCATGCAACCACTTTATTAATTATTTACACAAGACCTTACAAAGTAATACAATAGTAAGACTAAAGTCACCGTCTAGGCAACATCTGTCGCTATTCCTATCCAGTGATGAAGGGATGCTGATAGTCTGGGCCTAATACCAAACAGACCTCGCAGCCAAACCTAACATCTAAGGCCCGAGGTCCCAACCAGGACGCCTGCGGGTATGGCCACCAGTCCAGCGCACTCCTCAACCAGGACGCCTGCCGGGTATGAAGCCGCCGCAGCCACCTGCCACCAATCTATCTTCAATGTTGTACTGCTGCATCTACCTTGCCCGGTCTAACTGCAATCGACGCCACCATGACGCCAGACAGCGTCACCCTCGTGCGCGAGTACATCATCGCACATTAGACGCCTAATATCCAGAGAGCCAAGCCATCAAGATCTGTCACCATCAATGTGCATGATGAAGCACCGCTCCACCAAACACGTCGTCCACTGGTCCCTCGATCCCACGTACACCTCCAAGAAAGACGCCCCAAGGAGGAAACGACACAAACGCGCCACCGTCTTCTGATCTATGGATCTAGGGTTTCCCCCGGAGGTAGCAGATCGTAGTCTAGAACTTCTCCACAGCGATGCCTTCAAGAAGGGAACAACACCGTAGAGCGCCGCCATCACCGGCTTTGGCATCTAGCCAAGAGCAGGTTTTCACCCAGATCTGTTCGAAGAACTCCATCCGCTTCTTGTGCACGGACCGTCGCCTTCTCTGTCGAAACCTAGGCCAAGGGTCCAGTCGTCGCCGCCAGATCCATGAAGCCAGCACCGGGAGATGGCGACTATCTCCCTGTACCGGAACTAGCACGAACCAAAACAGATCGAGTCGGAGACGATGATGCCCCTAGATCTCTGGCAGACCAGCGAGCCGCCGGCCCAACCGCATCCAGATCCCCGGCCACGCCGGCCGCCGCCACCCCCCCGCGTCGTCCGGGTCGGAGAGCCGCCGACCGCGCACAGGGATTGCTGCCGCCTGCACACGCCGGAGCACAGCCGCAAGGCCAGCGCCCACCACCACCGCCAAGCTCTGGGGCCGCCGCCCCGGCATCCAATTGCCGCGAGAACCGGACGCCGCTCCCAGCCGCAGCTGCCAGCCTCCAGCAGCGTTGAAGACGACCCCGGCAGGCAAGGTAAGGCACAAGACCGCGCCCTGCTTCTAGGCCCGCACCTCCGGTGTACACACATCAGCAGCCACCGCTCGAGATCCGTCGAGGCGCGCGAAAGAAGACAGCCCCGCCGCCGCTGACGCCGTGCGGGCTTTGCCCGCGGCGCCCTAGCGGCGGCGAGGTGAGGGAAGGGGCGGGAGGGAGCCGGCCGCGGCGGCTTGCAGATGCGCCCAAGCCGCTCCTGGAAGAGCGACGCGGGGGTTGCGTTGGCCCCTATGGGTCCTTTTTTTCTTTCTTTCTTTTTAGTTGTGTGCATCCTAAATGTGTAGAGACCGGGTTAGTACTCGTTGTGTTTGTATCCGCTTGATGCCACATTATGAGTCAAATAATAAAGAACGCACTCGTGCGTTATTTCTTTCTTCCCAATTGCGTTATTCATGCATGTCTATCCGAACGGCCGCAGCCGAACCCAGGGAGCGGGACTAGTGTGGACTGTGGACAGCGCAGGACAGCTGTGGCAATATTGTTTTTTTTTTTTGCGGGTGGAAAAAAAAAACATCTCATGCATCACATGCATTCACCCATCGCACGACACTAAAAACTACTAACATGAAAACAGTGCCACGGCTGGTAAGTTTTGTCTTTAAATAGCAGCTCCCACCAGCTCAAGTTGCAACGCACAACACCGAAAATGCGTAGGAGCACTCGGCGACTCCATCCACTCGAATCTGACCCATTCATTAGCCTTGGGATTCACATCTTCTATATTAGGCAGTCCGTATTAAGAATTAATTCGCCATGTATCTCGCATATATACTTACTCTATATCTAGGCATGTATTTTGCACTGACATTGTCAGATAGTACACCCACGCCCAATCAACGTCAACCACCAGCGCCCAACCACCCACTCAATCCATGCGCGCCCCACCCCTCTCTTCTCCCCACACCACGCCATTCTTTCCCTGGACATACGTTCTTCCTCACCAATCCTTCCTCTTACCATCTTTCTAAAGTTCATGCATTTTCTTTCCTAGTCTTCTGTTTGCTACGTGGAACAAAGCCAGGATGAACTGGAAGACAATGTTCGCACAGGCCATCGACTGAGCTTGCTGTGTCCTGCGACACCACATTCGTGCCATGGCTGCTGACACCAAGTTATGCGTTCTTGCCGTATTTTTACCCACCGCGTCTTCCATGGCACCAACTCCATGTTCTGGTCGAGGTCTTGGGCTTCATGCTCGTGTCCGGCGTCCTTGACCCGGGTCTGCGCATGGCCGGCATCCTCCGACCCGGTCCTGCTGGAACCCAAATCTGTGGTTAACCCATGCAGATAAGAATGTATCTGTGGGCTAAGGGCCATTCCTGTAAGAGAGTAATCTCAGAGCCCTTACCTTCCATGGCTGCTGAAGCCGAATCCATCGGAAGATTTGATGTAGGAATCATCTCCCTTCCGTAAGTTTTGAAGCGATGGATTTCCGCACGAACTGTGTATACACTATACACCCTCGCTGGAGGAGTGCGTGAGGAAGATGAACAGTGGACTCCCCAATGGATCCTTGCTTATTTTTGTCCAACAATGGAGGCTATGCGGGCCGCATCTAAAACTAAGTGGACTCACTCTAACACGGAATCGATTTAATGCGACACACACTGTTCTGTTTTCTAATGTAACCCGTGCAAGCCTATTCAATGCCGATGCACAGCTAGGCACTGTTCCGATGTACGTTGTGGTCATGTATTCACATATGAGAAATCCTTTAGTCAAAACATGCATGCATCCCCAGCTGGCATAGCAGTGGCCGTGATTTCGGTGTGCTGCGTCGCCGAGTGCTCTTCGTCCGCATCCCGCACAACACACAGTAGAGACACATACACCAGAGAGAGAGAGAGAGAGAGAGAGAG
>NC_041384.1:766096015-766098037 GCF_002162155.2 Triticum dicoccoides | reverse complement strand
AGGGGGGAGAAGGGGGCGGGGGGAGTTTCGGGTGACCATGGAGGGCGTGGTGATCAGACACCGGATAGTGGAGGGGAACGGCATATCGATGCATATGGCGGAAGCCGGTCCTGAGGTGGACGCCAAGGGGGTGGTGCTGCTCCTGCATGGCTTCCCGGAGCTGTGGTACTTGTGGCGCCATCAGCTGGAGTACTTGGCGACTCGTGGTTACCGCTGCGTCGCGCCTGACCTCCGTGGCTATGGTGGCACCACTACACCTCCCGATGTGGCCTCTTACACCGCCTTTCACATCGTTCGTGACCTTGTTGCGCTCCTCGACACTTTAGAGCTTGCAAAGGTACAATTAAGCTTACCTTGTAACCAAATAATATAGTCTGTTTCTGGATTATCCAAAGACGACACATGAGCACACACACACATACACAACACACCCCCACCACACGCGGGCAGGTAATACACCTGCAAATCAGATGCTAACATTGATAAAGATCCTAAATAAATTATGGCATCTCATAGAATGAGATTTTTCAGCGTTGGAGAAAGAACATATTTTGTTTAATTGTTAGAATTTGAAAATGAATTCTCGCTTTTCCAAGTGAATTCATAATCCTTTTGTTCTCTTGTCGGGCAAAACCGAAATTTTCTAGATTTTTAGTAATATCAATGGAGATATGTTGTGCAATATATTCCATAAGCCGTCTGCTGCATACATGAATGTTCTAACTGAAGTAATTTTGACCTCATAACATACACATCATGGTTGAAATGAAGGTGTTTTTGGTGGGGCACGACTGGGGCGCAATCATCGCGTGGTACATGTGCCTGTTCCGCCCGGAGCGTGTGACGGCACTCGTCAACACCAGCGTCGCCTTCATGCGCCACATCATGATCCGCACCGGCCCCGACTTCGTAAATTCCATAGAGTACTTCAAGCGCGCATACGGCCCCAACTACTACAAGTGCCGCTTCCAGGCAAGCCACTAGCATGCATTTGTCCGCAACATTCAACTGGTATCTGCATTATCAGATGCCCACGAGTAACTATTGCTACAAAATCCTTACAAAACGTATATATGCATATGGTCCACGTACAGGAGCCAGGTGTCGCGGAGAAGCAGTTCGCGCCATAGCACGCCAAGCGCCTCATGAGGCAAATGTTGTGCCATTGCTTTAGCCATGGCGTGTTCTGCGATGAGGAGATGGACGACCACAATTACCCAACATCACCGCTTCCGCCTTGGCTCACCGAGGCCGACATGGACTACTTTGTCACCTCCTTTGAAAAGACTGGCTTCACTGGTGCCATCAACTACTACCGCAACTTTGACAAGAACTGCGAGCTGGCGGCGCCGTGGGCAGACGCCAAAGTGCAGGTGCCGACCAAGTACATCGTGGGGGATGGTGACATCACATACAACTTTGAGGGGATCCAGGAATACATCCACGACGGTGGGTTTAAGGAAGATGTTCCACTGCTAGATGAGGTGGTCGTCATCCCCGGCGCCGGCCACTTTATCCAACAGGAGAGGGCCCAGGAGGTCAGCGATCATATATATGACTTCATCATCAAGTTTTGATCTTGAAGTCCAGGTGGACTCAAGTATCCATGTGCTTGCGGTTGTCACTGTTTGATCTTGCGCCTGTCTGTTTTATTTTAAACACGTCTGTTTATCTTTCTGTTCCCACTCAAGATGTGTACACAGGCTTGTATATTGTATCTGTGCCCGTACAGTAAGGTTGTAACCTTTTGTAATAATAATAATAATAATGATGATGATGATGATGATGATGATGATGATGATGATAGGTAGAGGATTGTCTCTATTATATGTCTTTTCTTTTAATACTTCATCTATCTTTTTTAGGATAATTATACTTCATCTATCTGAGATCGTTAGATTCTCACAACGGCTCCCGACTTATGGCCATCGGAACCTAGCAGCGTGTGATTGGGGTCTATTTCACCGAGGATATGACCAGGCACTACCACAAGAATCTTGATGCAAGATTCACTGATCATTT
>NC_041384.1:766051281-766095632 GCF_002162155.2 Triticum dicoccoides | reverse complement strand
TTGGGGGCATGTGCCAGCGTCATACCTTACTTCCAACCTTACTATAGATTTTTTCTTCCACACTCAGCTCTGATCTGACCCTATCAACCGGTTCACAAAGAAATAGATCCTTAGGGAAAATAAGGCACGGCTTCGTGTGTACATAAGCTCCACACTACTTGTGCCAGATTAAATGTTAACCGTGCCATCATGACATAAGTGCACGCATGGTGATTCGGGGGAAGGAAGAGCCAGCAGTCAAATACAAAATTTCCCCGTGCCTAATCCAAACCAGACCGCCTACTATTTTTAATGTCACACACATGCCTATTGTGTACACACGAATAATAACACACCCACGCTAAGACATAAGAAGAACACACCCACATGATAGACGAATCGAAAATGTAACCCATGCGCCGAATTGATAGGCACTCAATGTGAGGCCTTACCACACTAATCCAGCCGGTGTGTCATCCTACCAGATGAAACGCCTAATGGCATGACTCTATATCATGCCATCATATATACGTCATATTCGCCTAGCAGCAACATTTGTTGCGTCGACCACGGACCGAGTCTAGATTAGATCTTCCATCATGCCTGGCGGCTTTGCACCAGGAGAGAGCCTCACTCTTGGTTGCTTCACTTTCATAAACAAGACAGCACAACGTCAATGTGCTACCTCAAGGCAGAGGGTTTGTAGAATCGTCATGAATTTGAAAGAAAATGTTTGAGAATTCAAAATGTGTTCGTGAGGTCAAAAACATTAATTGTTTTTATATGTTCATAAAATTAAAAAAATGACTATGAATTACAAAAAAGTTCGTTCACTCAAAGAATGTTTGTTAATTCAAAAACTGTTCAATAATATCGAAAAATGTTCATGTGTTGAAAGAAAATATTTATCAAACCAATTTATTTTGATGAATTTCAAAAGAATTCCCAAATTTCAAAAAATGGCACCGATTCAAAAGATGATCCCCTATTCAAAACAATGTTCACAATTTTAGAAAAAAGATGTTGTGAATTCAAAGAATGCTCATTATTAAGAGAATGTTAGTGAATTTGAAAAATGTTTAGAATTCCATAAACAAATGTTTGTAAAATCAAAACATGTTCACAATTTTGAAAAAGAATATTCAGAAAATAAAAAACCAAAATAAAGGAAAGTGAAAAACGAATAAGAAATTAAAAAGGATAGAAAACACTAATATGAAAAAAAAGGAAATAACAAAAATTGAAAAAAAAGATAATACCGAAGGAAAATACCGCTCTGGATAGGTCCAAAATGTGTACACTCTTTGCGTGCGCGGAGGGGGGGGGGGGTTACGCGCTAAGGAGAAGTCCTATACAGTGCCTTTTAGCGCTCGTGAGCGCCACTAGATGAGCCGCAGCCCATCGGATGGTTATTTTTTGTTTTTTTTTTGGCTTTTTAGTTTTTCACATATCTTCCTTAGCTTTTGGACAAAAAAGTCCAAAAATATTGTGCAAAAAAACATGTTCTTATTTACATCCACGAGAGGCACGACTGTGCCTCTCGAAAATGAAAAATAAAAACATTTATATTTTTTTCTTTCACGAGAGGTACAGTTTTTACTTCGGCGGGAGATACGAATTTGCTTCCGCGAGAGGTACGGCTTGCCTCTCGGAATAGAAAAAAAAAGTGTTCCTTTCTTTTCCCTTCTGTGAGAGGTACGGATTTTATTTCACGAGAAGCACAGCCGTGCCTCTCGTAAACGAAAAAAAACATGTTTTTTTTTCTTCCGCAAGATGCACGGTTTTATCGCCCCATTATTTTCGTTCAGTTTTTTCAGGAAAAAAAGAAGTTCGTCAAAACCTATAAATATGGGATTTAGTTTTGAAGATCTCGGCGCGAGGAATCCAACGATGAAAACGGTTCGAGATTTGGACGCACGGTTTAAGAGATAAAACATTTTAAATAAATGAATCTACGAAAAAGAAAGAACTTGCAGGTTGTAACATAACGCACATGCAGTACGCCACTCGTCGCAACATGGGAGGAGCGAGTAACCTTTGGGAGAAATACTCCTCAATTAGTAATTTCGAACCAATAGAAAGAAACAATTTCGAGATCCTGTCACGTTAGAACCAACAGGTCCGAACGTCGTACCAGTGGAGCGAACTTCAACTTTTATTTTTTTAAGGTTAACTTCAATTTTTGATAACCAGAGTCCACAGGGTAATAGCTAGGAACAAGGCGTCATGTGATCACAATTAGTCCGTCCCTGTTAGCCATGCGAGCTGTGAGTTCTCGGGAAACAAACCTGTGATCACAGTGAGCTGCAGTCGGCTATTTGGAAAGATAGCTCGTCCTTGGCAAGGTCGTAGAGCAAGTGGGTGTGAAACGCTAGATTGTTTTTTTTCCAGATTAGCCTCTGCTTTTCAACAATCACAACTTTTTTCTCGTTTATCCAAATCCAGTGAAACTAACACCAATTCTTTGTAATGATCCCATTTATCCAGATAACCAACTTAGACATGTGTTTGAAAGTTTAAAATTTGTTTCAAATAGATTTGAATTTGAACTTCTTTTGTTCATAACTTGCATTTTATAACTCCAATTTAATTGATTCTTTTTGCAGATCAAAGCTCTTGACATGTACCTTCAGTTAAGATCAAAATCACACAATTTTGCTGCTGTTAAAAATATGTTTATATCCGAGAGTTTTAATTGATGGTTTTGAAGTTTTCCGAAGTGTTTTTTTCGTTCTTTTGGATCTTTGAGTGATTGCTTATGTGTGGTTACACCTGCTTGCTCACGATTTATTGAACGAAGTGTGACGAGTAGAACTATCGGGAATTATTAGTGCGAAGAGTCTTCATCAACAGTACAAGGCAAGTTCACACTTTGATCATATTTTTCGTACCCAATTTTTTTATGCATTAGTTTTACCCTCAAAGATTGCATGGATAGGATTGGGAACATATGATTTTGCTATGTAGTTCATGAGGTAGGAACCTATGATACTTGTAACACCCCGGGAATATACGTTATGCTCATATTGCTTAGCCATGCTCGTGGACGGGGATTGGTATGTGAGATTCATGCAAGTTGCGAGTGATAAAAATTAAGGGTAACTTTAAGGTGGCTACTTTAATACACATCTGGGTGGAATGGTTGGGGCACCCTAGAGAACCCAGTGGCTTGCTCGGGCACCTGGAGAATCCCAGTGCTTGCCCTAGGGGGTCCCGGAGTACCCATGTGATCACCCTATGGAATGCCACTGAGGTTCAAAGGGATCATAAGATTATTCATGCTAGAAACTTCCATGTGGAGCCACATGCCATTATGGGCTCTGGCATAGTTGAGTAAGTTCTGTGACCTCACTACTAGGAAAAGGCTAATTAGTGACGCGCCTGTTTTGGCCATTAATAACACACTATAGGTGCGCCACTATCATCACGCCACTAGTAACTAATACTAATGGCGCACCAGGGAGTGCGTCATTAGTATGTCAAATGGTGCGCCATTACTATGCCTCCCAGGGGGCCATATTTACCTTGTGCTCTGGGTTACTAATGGCGTACTTCTAGGTAGTGCGCCACTAGTGTGTTTATTGCAGTGCGCCACTAAAGTGCAGTGTGGTGCGCCACTAGTATGAATATTAGGATTTTTTTCTTTTCTGATATTTGCACAGGTTACAAAATATATTACTAAACAGAATATAGACAGCACAACATATAAACAGCAGATTCATCGAATACAATAGAAGATTAGTCTCCGAATACAATTCATCATATTAGTCTCCGAATTCAAAAGACCGAACAAAGTTAGAACATTACAAGTCTCGAGACCGCGAGTAGCAAATTTCTCTTCACATTACAAGTCGATATCGATCATCTAAACTATCATCACATAGAGGAGAGCTGCGGTCGTCACGATGAGGATCATCGCGATGAAATTGGTCTTCATCCGGTTCCTCCTCCGCTCCCTCCTCTCTCCCACTAGATAGCGCACGTATCTAGCTTCCGCCTCCGCCCTAGTGGTGTACCCTTTGTAACTGTTACCGCTGAAATGGTGAACTTGTTTCTGACACTCCTCCCAGTCGTCGTAGACTCCGGGAACCTTACCCTTGTACACGACATACGACGGCATCTCTGTGCACTAACCAAACAAAACATTAGTAGCAATTCACAGACAATACATAAGCAATATATAAGTATGCAACAAAAGGATCGGAAGAGAAAAGCAAGACATTAATAGCACGATTCATGGTCCTACTAATAAATAGCATCGATTACATATAAGTTGAACGACTGTCCAAACCAAAGAGACATACAAGTTCATTAAAGTTTAATTACAACATGAGCTAATCGATATTTCAGAACTACACATAGCATCACTACTTTCGACTCGACTCAGGGACCGGAGCATGGATGAAGCCGCCGTCTATCGTGATGGTCATGAAATCGCGGGCGTTGTCAGCCTAAATTTGTAGCATTGTTTCTATCTCACTGTTGGGCGGTTGATATCTGAGGTAGAACTGCCTCGAGGTATGAAGGACATCTTGATGGATTATTTCAGCAAACTCTGACTGGATGCGAAAGAATTCTTGTCTGATGTCCGCGTCCTGGATTGCCGACAAGCTTGCGGCCCGATCTTCGAGATTATTTGGTAGCAGAAGGTGATTATGGTCCTGTACGATCGCCCGCATGTGATGGAGGACGTAGTAGGCATCCTTCTGACCGCCAGGCGGCTGCTTGACGCAGGGGAACATCGTATTGTGGGCGAACATGTGCTTGCCGTACCTACGAATTGGCCTGCTGAAGGTGCCTCTAGATCTGGCGTAGCCGGGGAGAACATCATCAAGAACTTTCTTGATATTTGTGTAGTCTTTCTTCGACTGATGGCCCGAGTCGAAATACGTGGCCATGGAATATTTCGGGCTTAAGAGGATGAGTGTGCAATGTGTGTCACTGCACAAAACACAGAATGTTAGAAAAAAATAACGATCAAAATCTAAGAAATCATATGTTACGGGGCGGTGAGGGGATGACTTACTCGGGAAAGTAAGGCACAAGGAAGTTATCCTTATCTGGGTTTGTCAGAATGACGCCTTCGAGGTATGAACTCGCAACTTGCCGGTCCCCAGCGCTGCCCAAGATGTTGGCACGCATGTAGAAGGGGTCGACTATCACGATGTCTGGGGTCTTGTCTCTAATGATCCGCATCTCCATACTCAGCGGAAATAGCCGAACGAAGGTGTAGTGCAGCGGATGAAGGTTAAACATAGCGAAGATGTCATCAAACCGCAGGATGATCATACCCCCGATGGCGCTATCGACAAAGCCCTTGCCCTCTGGCACCTTGGCCACGAAAACCGGGTATGCCACATCATTCTCACGGAGATGCTGCTTCTCCAAAGAAAGAACACTGTCATGCAGACTCCGCGTAGCACCGGTTGCAGCATCGAGCAGATTAGTCGGTAGCATCGGCCTACCCGCCACGTGCACCCTCCTCGAGACATCCTTAGGTGAAGGTGGCCCATCCTGAGCACGGATCGTACTCGGTGCCGGCTGGCTCGCACCCTTGTTACTCTTTATTTTCCATCCCTTCTTCTTCTCCTGTAGTGGGATCGAGTTCTGCTCATAGACATCCTTCTTGAGTGTGTTGGGGTTGATAATATTTCGCACCTCGGATATCTGAGACTGGGTGAAGGCGGCAGCTGGATGCGTCTCTTGAGAACTGAATGCCAGACGACGCCTGTTGCAACTGGGTTTCTCCGCGGTACCAGCTAGATCGTCTTTTGCAGGGTTGGGTTCTTGAGAAGGAGGCCCCAAGAATTCGTCACTGTACCCATGTTCGCTGAAGTACTTATCAACGTTGGTAAATGTACAGTCGTTGTCGTCGTCGTCGTCCGGATCATGTGCCATATCCATGTCCGGCATGTCCGGCATGTCCGGTAGCATCGCGGGGGTCTTGCCATGGCTTGGCGCCGGCACGACTGGTGGTGTTGTCTGTGGGGTGGTGTCCCCCGCCCCCAAACGAATCTGGCTCTTCAGCGAAAGCATGGGCCAGCTTATGCAGGCGCTGAGGGTCATCACATCATCTTCGTCGGCCCCATGGGGTCGATACGGAGGTAACATGTCGTCGAAGCCCGGCAGCACCCGAACCAGTTGAACCCTATAAACGGTAGGTGGCATCTGATTATCGTGGAACACGCGGCTGCCCGGTTGAACGATTCTGCCCTTGGCGACATCGACCAACTCGTCCTTCATGAAGTGCAGGAGAGTGCACGAAACATCGGTGGCGCCCTGCGAAAACATGTAGGGCGTCAGGGATGCCCAGTCAAAGGCAAGGAGATGAAGTCATCGGCCGACAGGCTTAGTTAGTTACCATGATGGTGTCGAGCTCGGCTAATGTCGAGGCACCGCCAACGGCGGGTGTGCAAGTGACGGAGGGGCCGCTTGCTACCGAGGTGCCGGCCGGCGTATTCTTCCCACACCCGGGTGTATTAAGTTGCAATGCCGGCGCCGCCGCGGGAAACACCAATGCCGCCTCCGCCGGAGACATCAATGGTGCCGCCGGCGCGTCGCGAGTTGCTGCCCGTGAAGCTAGGAATCAGGGGCAGCCCCTGTTGGCCGCCCGCAATCCATGCTTGCAGCCCAGAAACCAAGGTAGGCATAATGGCGGTGATCGTCGCTCCCAGTTGGTCTCGCACTTGCTCTTCGACGATCTCGGGAATCCGCGCCACTTGTGCCTTGAGTTGTTGAACCTCGCGCTCCTAGCTTTCCGAGCTGGTCTTTCTCTCCTTTCGCCCAGCGGTATAGTACTCCGACCATTTCATGGACAAGCCTTTGCCAGACACACGACCAGCTGACGATGGCTTACTGAGCTTATCCTTGTTTTTCATTACGTTCAACGCCCTATTTAAAGGGGTGTCGAAAGGGGAGCTCTGAGACGACCCCACGCTACTTCTTTCAGTGTCCTGCGGAAGGAACGTGAACCATTTAGAAATTTGGCTTCATTAATTAGAATGCAACCATATGGAGCTAATTACGCGGGGGTGTATTCCTTACCAGAACATGCTCAAGCGCCTTGGTCTTCGGATCCATGGTAAGCTCCTTGGTTACCGGGTCACCTTGTACCGGGCCCTGACATAGTTCCTGGTCTGCTTGTCATGGTATTTCTCGAAGAGGGGCGGTAGGCCTTGCTCGGCACGCTCCGCGTCCTCCTTGTCCCATATAGGTTCCGCCACTCTGTAACCGCCGGGACCGAGTTTGTGGACCCCTAAGTTCAAGTCCCGCATCTCTTTCCCCCATTGACTTGATTCCACGGTTTGTGTCGCTCTCGCACTTGATCTTGAACTCCAGGTAGTCATCTTCGCTGATCGAAGGATGTTTCTCCTTGATCTTCTCATAACTATCACCTTTTTGAATCATTCTCTTCACCACAGCCCTCCAAGTAGCCAGGGCCATGCTCATCTTCGTGAGGGCGACACTGTTCACTTTATTCCCTGCGAGGCTTGTGTTTGCGAAGTCATCGGGGAACTTGTATCGTTCGTGCAGCTTCGTGAAGAGGAGGTTGCACAAATTCCCTCGGTCACGATGCCTTAGGTTCTCGGTGTTGATCGAGACGGTGCTCCGGAGAATGCACCCAAGCTGTCTCGCGTATCCCTTGACTATTTCTGGGGGCGCCATTGGATGCCCCTCGGAGGACACTTCGGTAAATTCCTCCTTGACGGTTCTTCCTCAATCGCCTGGGACAGCTTCCAGAATGCCTTGCCCGAAACACCGGCCTCATCGTTGTGGGCCATGTTTCGCTCTAAATAGGGAAAAAGTTTGGTCAAAAAGTTAGTTATTTTCAAGGAACAAGATCTCTAAGTTGACCAAATAACCTAATTCTCGAGGACTGTCGCCAAAAACTTGGCTTCGGTGTGCGGTACAAAACTGAATTTTGGAAATCTACAGAATGAACAAGCTATGTGCTGCAAATGCCCGCAAGGCTTCAAGGGTGACGGCATAATGGCTCAGTGTTATTTAAGGGTTGGTTTGTGAGGAATTATCATGGTCTCATCATTTAGTGTTTGTCGACACCGAGGCATCCTAAAAGCTAAGCTTTTATCATTTAGGGTTTGTCGACGCTGAGGCACCCTAAATGCTAAGTTAAGTTTTCATCATTTAGGGTTTATCGATGCCGAGGCACCCTAAAAATCTAAGGTTTTATCATTTAGGGTTTGTCGACGCCGAGGCACCCCAAAAGCCTAAGTTTTCATGCCTTTAGGTGAATAGGAAGTTACTTCTACAAATATCTGTTGGGTCCAATAAGATAATCCATGGTGTGGTGAAAACACGCCCTTCAAACTGGTTTGAGATATTGGTGAATGGAGATGGTCTAAGATTTTCAGTAGTAAGAAGTGAAGTGGTTATTTTGAGAGCAAATGGTTAGGATGAGTGGTTCCTCTTTCCTGTTTAGCTTTACAATAGAATATTGTTAGTCATGCACACTTGTGCATTTTCAGCCAGGCCCAGTGGAGTTGGCCTAAAAACATTTCTTTCTTTAAGCCTGCTGCATCCATCTCAAGTACTTATGGTCAAGGGTTAGCAGGGACATCCAAATAGAATATGTGGTATGGGCTTTTTAGTAGGTCATCCTACCAGATTAGGGTTTATCGATGACGAGCAACTGACATTAGTAATAACTATGAGTTGATATCACACTTCTATATGTATAACACAAGAAGTAGTTGATCCTACTTAATTAAGTACGAAGATACCTCGGCCCATGCATTAGTTGCAAGTACTCCATATGTCCTATTTTTAGCAAAGTCATGCTAAAATTCACGGAAAATTTCAGCATGACCTTTGCTGAAAATAGGACATATGGAGTACCCGAATTTGCCGGAACGGAAGTTAATCGACATTCCGGCAAACTCAAGGGCCTCTCGGGGTACCTGCACAATCATTACGACATGATGGTCGGAGACAAAACCCAGCAAACTAGCAAAGTTACTGACGTGTTTATAGAAATTGTTTTCTGTAAAAGATGATCATCATCTTTACAAGTCTTTCTCAATGTCTACAACTATCAGACCATCACAAGTATCAACAGAACATGTCTACAACTATCATACCATCACAAGTACCATCATTCAGGCCACCACAAGCATAACAGAGCAATGGTGTTTTCTTCAGTTACCTTTGATATGGATGCTCGAATCGACTGACCTTCAGATCCCCTGACCAATCCACTAACCTGCTGTAAACTATACATCATTGTAAAAACACATTTCATTTCATTTTATTTGGAAATAAATGCAAAGCATCCAATGCAGTAGCCCAAAAAACAGCATAATTAGTTACTATTTTCCTTCCTACAATCATCCTATGGTCATCTACATCTAGTGGCACTAGACAAAATTACACCGACAACTAGTGGCACTAGACAATGCCAAAATCCGCACTGTTCTCAGTCACTGCAGATTTAGTGTTTTGAGGGATTCTGCAATCTGCAATGTGTTTTCAGTTAGAATCAGTCAATCATCAAGGTGAGGAGAGGAGGTGCCTGTATTTATACTGCTTGGCCCTAATTAATTGACAAGATATACGCCGTACAAGCAGGCAGGGACACCAAAAGCATCTGCTTGCATGGACTGATCAGATATTGTTAAGTAGCAAAAGACATTATTTTCTCATCTTTGGTATGGACATCTAGCTGTCTATACAAATCAAAGGCAGGAGCATATTAGTTAACAATAGAGGCTCTACTGTCAGTGAATCCGTGCTATAAAACAGGAGTATGAAAACCAACAACCTAGCTAGAGCCTACTGTAGCAGCACCAGCGTTAACTGAAGTATCGCAGTGCTGCAAGAAGGGATGGCGGCCAAACTTGTATCATGAGCAAGGACTGATGACGAAACCCTAAAATCTTGCTGTACGAAACCCCAGAAATCGTCATGGCGCGATGGCCAGCAGTAGATCTACCACGGCTCGATGGCCATGGGCAAACAGAACAAGGAAAAGAAGCGGGGCAGAGGAAGCAGGGCGGACCTGCGCCAGAGTAGAAGAAGCCACCGGAGGCCAACGAAGTCGCTGCTGGTGCTGGGCGCGCGCACACCAAAATGGCTGTCTCCTGTGCAGCTGCTCTGCTTTGCGTGAGGAAACCAACTGCGTTCCTCAGGGAGGGGAAGAGGAGCGAATGGGATTGAAACAAGGAAGAGAGGAGAAGAGGGGACCTTGGCATCATTCTCGCGGCCGGCGGAGTAGCGACGGCGTTGCTGGGCGGGGGTGGCTGCTCCAGGGACGGGGAGGGAGGCGCTGCGGTGCCAGAGGCGGGGCCGCGGAGGCTGGGCACGTGTGGCTGCCCTGCTCGAGGAGGCAGGGCGGCGGCGGTGGAGCAGGCGCGGGCGGACGGCGGCGGTGGAGCGGGCTCGGGCGGATGGCGGCGGTGGAGCAGGCGCGGGCGGACGACATCGGGTTAGGTGTGGGGCGAGGTGGATTTGGCGAGGGAGGGAGAGAGGCCAGAGGGAAAGGGGAGCAAGTGGAGTGGGGAAGGGTTAGCAATGGCGCACCTCTTAGGGATGCGCCATAAACATACGTATACCAATGGCGCACCACCAAGGGGTGCGCCATTACTAACTCTTTTTTTTTGGATTTTTAGTTGCATGTATTAAGTTTTTAGAAAATGACCATAAATTTTTAAATGTTACGATATAAGTAGTTATTACTTTTTGTGAGTTAGAAAAATGTTTAAAAATATTCATGAGTTCAAAGAATATTAACAAATTCATGAGTTTGTTAATAATTTTTAGTTGCATGTAATAATTTTTATATTTTGAAATTTAAAAACATTCATGAGTTCAAAGAATGTTAACAAATAAGCATAAATAAAAATTGGTATATCAATGGCGCACCTCTTGGGGGTGCGCCATAAATATCTTGATAGCAATGGCGCACCTTCTCCTGGTGGGCCATTAGTATTTTTTTTGGATTTTTAGTTGCATCTAATAATTTATTAGAAAATGACGACCAAATTTGAAAATATTTATGAATGTGAAAAAATATCATCAAATTTGTTATTTGAAAATATTTATGAATATGAAAAAATATCATCAAATTTGTTATTTGAAAATATTTTTTTGGATTTTTAGTTGCATCTAATAATATTTTAGAAAACATTTATGAATATGAAAAAATATCATCAAATTTGAAAAAATATTCATGAATTCAAAAAGTGCCCATGAAATTTGAAAATATTCATGAGTTCAAAAAATATTAACAAATTCAATACTTTTTGTGAGTTAGAAATTCAATACCAGAATAAACACATAAATAAATATTCATGAGGACTAGAACAAAATAAATATCATTTCCATATGTCGAAATACAATCGAGAAATGAAGACTACGATTTAAATACAATCGATCTTAGCTAGCTATCTTTTCACAATCTTCTTGCCCTTCTTTTTCGCAAATGGAGTTCTTTTGTTGAACGGACGTCCTTTAGGTAGAGTGGGCCTGCTTCTTCTTGTGGTGTATGGCACTTCATCGTCGTCATCATGTTCCATCTTCGGGTCGCCGTACTTGTTGAAGTGTTGCTCATTGGCGACTCCATCCATTCCGATGATCTTCCTTTTGCCTCTCCTCACAACAACACGACTGGACTTTGACGGGTCGGTAATGAAGAAGCATTGGTCCACTTGAGAAGCCAGTACCCATGGCTCATTTTTCGCGGTAACGTTTGCGCCCGCGGTCTTGGATTTGGCTTCGGGTATAACCATGGTGGTGAAATACCGGTCTTCTTTTAGGACGCTCTTGGCCCATCTGACACGGAACATCGGGACCTTCTCTCCAACGTAGCTCAACTCCCAGATCTCCTCGATCCTTCCGTAATATCTGTCCTTGTCGTTACCGGTGTAGGATTCCATCATTACCCCGGAGTTCTGATAACCATAGCTCTTCTTGTCCTTGTCCTCGGTGTAGAATATGTAGCCGTTGATATCGTACGCCTCATAGGTCATCAGGTTGTGCTCGGCGCCCAGTGACAAGGCGAATATGAATTTTTCTTCCGCGGAAGAATCCTCATGTAAAGGGTACGACAGAAGCTTCTCCTTGAACCAACGCGTGAAACATGAGTTGTGCCCTTTGATTATATCTCCATCCGTCCTCTGTTGGCCTCGGTCATTGTACGTCTTCTCAATAAAGGTTTTGTGCTCTACCACCCAAGGATCGACCACGTCTTTGTGTTGTAGCGTGACTAGGTTTGCTCTTTCAAAGTAGGCGAGTCGACCGTCAAAGTCGACATGCATTTCACGACGACCATCGCGGTGACGCCATCCAGCAAGCCTGCCGAGGTGCCCGTTGATGGGCAGACCAATGGGGCACTAGTAGAAAAAGGGTCAAATGTGCGACACATTAGTCCCGGTTTGTAATAGAACCGACACTAATGTGTCCATTAGTGCCGGTTCCAACGGCTAGGCGGGAGGAGCTCTTCAGTACCGGTTCGTGGCGAACCTTTAGCACCGGTTAGTGCCATGAACTGGTACTAAAGAAAGTGGTGGCAGGATGTTGTCAGATCGGGGCCCCTCCAGCACCTTTAGTATCGGTTCGTGGCACGAACCGGTACTAAAGGTCGTCCTATATAAACCCTTCGTCCACCCGCACTCTGTTCTCCCCCCTTTCCCCTCTCCCTCTCCTCTGTTCTTCCCTTCTTCCTCTCGAGTTCATCACAAATTTTGCCCAAAATTTGTCAAGATATGCAAGCCACCATCCATTCAAATGATCACAAAGGTTAGCAACTTTTTCCTTTCATCTCTCATTGCTAGATTAGCTCTTGCATTGGTTTATATAGTGATTAATTGTGGGTTTTAGTAATTTGGGAGGAATTATATGTGGTAGTATTTGATTTATATGCAAATTGAGGTCAAAATAACACTTAGTTTGCATATGTAGGTGTGGTTTACTTAGTGCCTTCTAAATCTCCGTCGTAACCACCGTCGATCGCCCGCACCGTCCTGTCGCCGGCACCACCTTGTGGTGAGCCTATTGTTCATGAAATTTTATATAAAAAATTGATGTTTGTGTGATTTGGATATATAGTTACTCGTATAATTATCTTACCCATACGTTGTTTGTTATACATAGTGCCATGGTTTTGATATCCGTCCCCGTCGGCCCTCGTCCTTGTTATGATTCGGATGTGGTATATTCTCTTTTCAAACTATTTGTTGCATTTCGTGTTTATGACAAATTATGCCCATCAAGCTGACATAGATATTTGTATGTAGGAGGTAGTTGAACCGAAAATTCCAACCGACCCTATTGTCGAGAGGTTAAATTTAGTTGAAAGAGAAAACAAGGATTTGAAAGGAAAATTGAAAAGAATTGAGGGGGAGAAGATGGAATTGGAGTTGCATGTTGCCGATGTCGTCGATGATCACAAGGTTAAGATGGAGAAAATGCACTTGAAGATTAGAAAGATTAGAAAATATGCCATTCATAGTGAGGCTTGGTATCATTATGCTGTTGGATCAATTGTTACCTTAGTTGAGATCTTGATCGCATTTGTTGTTGCATTTAAATTCTTTAGCTAGAGAGTTATTTGTGTTGCATTTAAGTGTTGTATGAACTTTATGTATTGTATTAATTTGGTGTTTTTGGTGCTATGTATTGAAGATGAGCTGGCAATGGATGTACGATGACCGATGCTCTCCCGAGTTCATTAATGGCGTGCATACTTTTCTGCTTGCGGCTGAGGGAAATAAGCGGGCGGATGGTTTTATGCCTTGTCCATGTGCTGGCTGTAAGAATGGTCACAATTACTCTACGTCAAGAACCATTCACGTCCACCTGTTTGAGTCCGGTTTCATGCCCCACTATAATGTTTGGACCAAGCATGCAGAAAGATGGGTTATGATGGAAGACAATGAAGAAGAAGAGGACGACGATAGCTATCCTGGCCATGGGTTCCCTGAATACGATGATACAACAATGGGGGAAGAAGCTGAGCCGGTAATGCGGGAAGAAGCTGAACCGGCAATGCGGGAAGAAGCTGAAGAAGAGGCATCAGATGAGCCCGTTGATGATCTAGGGCAGGCCATTGCTGATGCAAAGAGAAGCTGCGCAAGTGATTTGGAGAAGAAGAAGTTACAGCGCATGTTAGAGGATCACAAAAAATTGTTGTACCCGAATTGCGTAGGTGACAAGAAAAAGCTAGGCACCACACTGGGATTGCTGCAATGGAAGACAAAGAATGGTGTATCTGACAAGGGATTTGGAAAATTGCTGATAATGATAAAGAATATGCTTCCAAAGGACAACAAATTGCCTGAGAGTACGTACGAAGAGATGTTGGCATATTGTTAAGGACAACCTTATGCTTATGTTCCATGATTTCTTTAATGGGCGTCTAGAACTATTCCATCTAAACTTTGGTACAATTAATTTATTGCCAAAGAAAGAAGGGGTGGCTCGTATCGAACAGTTCAGACTGATATGTCTCCTAAACGTGAGTTTCAAGATATTCACGAAGGTGGGGACGAACCATTTGACGCGAATCGCCCATTCGGTGGTACATTCAAGTCAGACGGCCTTCATGCCTGGTAGAGACATCCTAGAAGGGGTAGTTGTTCTACATGAAATGATTCACGAAATACATTCGAAGAAGCTAGATGGGGTTATCTTCAAAGTGGATTTCGAAAAGGCTTATGATAAAGTTAAATGGCCGTTCCTTCAGCAAGCAATGCACATGAAAGGCTTTTCAAAGGCGTGGAGGAACCAAGTGGGTTCCCTTTTCCAAAATGGTAGTGTCGGCATTAAGGTTAATGATGATATAGGCCACTATTTTCAGACCCATAAAGGCTTGAGACAAGGGGATTCAGTGTCTCCTCTCTTATTTAATATAGTGGCAGATATGTTGACCATCCTTATTGGTAGGGCCAAGGAGAATGGCCTAGTAGATGGCTTAGTTCCTCATCTGGTAGATGGGGGAGTATCCATTTTACAATACGCAGACGACACTATTCCTTTCATGGAGCATGATGTTGCAAAAGCTCGGAATATGAAATTGGTTTTATGTCTCTTCAAGCAATTGTCGGGGCTAAAAATTAACTTCAACAAAAGTAAGCTCTTTTGCTTTGGTCGGTCCAAAGAGGAGCAAGACACTTATAGACAATTGTTTGGTTGTGAGTTGGGTTCTCTACCATTTAGCTATTTAGGCATACTAATTCACCATTGGAAGCTTTCTATCAAGGAGTGGAAGTGCATCGAAGATCGAACTAAGAAAAAGCTTAGTTGTTGGAAAGGTAAGTTAATGTCGTACGGTAAATGACTAGTACTCATTAACTCGGTACTAACGAGTGCGCCGATGTTTTTGCTATCCTTCTTTGAGGTACCCAAAGGGGTACGGAGGAGACTAGACTTCTTTCGATCTCGATTCTTCTGGCAGTCAGATGAGGCCAAGAAGAAATATCGCTTAGCTCGCTGGGAAATATTATGCCGACCCAAAGATCAGGGAGGTCTCGGTATTGAGAACCTGGAGATCAACAATAAATGCCTTGTGAGCAAATGGATATTTAGGCTTTCGGTAGAGAACGATGGTATGTGGGCACAAATTTTACGCAACAAATATCTACAATCGAAAACGCTAGCACAAGTCACCGCGAGGCCGACAGATTCACCTTTTTGGAAGGGGCTTATGAGAATTAAATACTTATTCTTTCATAGAACCAAATTTGTTGTTGGTAATGGGATGGCTACAAGATTTTGGGAGGACACATGGCTAGGGGAGGCGCTGCTACCTCTTGAGCACTTGCGTTGGTTTTCCCTTAAAGAGGAAATGGTGGTGCAGAAAGTAGCGTAAGTATTTCCCTCAGATTTTGAGAACCAAGGTATCAATCCAGTAGGAGGCTATGCGCGAGTCCCTCGCACCTACACAAAACAAATAAATCCTCGCAACCAACGCGATAAGCGGTTGTCAATCCCTACACGGTCACTTACGAGAGTGAGATCTGATAGATATGATAAGATAATATTTTTGGTATTTTTATGATAAAGATGCAAAGTAAAATAAAAGGCAATGAAAATAACTAAGTATTAGAAGATTAATATGATGAAAGATAGACCCGAGGGCCATAGGTATCACTAGTGGCTTCTCTCAAGAGCATAAGTATTTTACGGTGGGTGAACGAATTACTATTGAGCAATTGACAGAATTAAGCATAGTTATGAGAATATATAGGTATGATCATGTATATAGGCATCACGTACGAAACAAGTAGACCGACTCCTACCTGCATCTACTACTATTACTCCACACGTCGACCGCTATGCAGCATGCATCTAGAGTATTAAGTTCATAAGAACAAAGTAACGCCTTAAGCAAGGTGACATGATGTAGAGGGATAAATTCATGCAATATGATAAAAACCCCAACTTGTTATCCTCGATGGCAACAATACAATACGTGCCTTGTTGCCCCTACTGTCACTGGGAAAGGACACCGCAAGATTGAACCCAAAGCTAAGCACTTCTCCCATTGCAAGAAAGATCAATCTAGTAGGCCAAACCAAACTGATAATTCGAAGAGACTTGCAAATATAACCAATCATACATAAAAGAATTCAGAGAAGATTCAAATATTGTTCATAGATAAACTTGATCATAAACCCACAATTCATCGGTCTCAACAAACACACCGCAAAACAAGATTACATCGAATAGATCTCCACAAGAGAGGGGGAGAACTTTGTATTGAGATCCAAAAAGAGAGAAGAAGCCATCTAGCTAATAACTATGGACCCGTAGTCTGAGGTAAACGACTCACACTTCATCGGTGAGGCTATGGTGTTGATGTACACTACAAAAAAAATACACTTCCGTGATGATACGTCTTTGTCACAGTAGGTCGCTTTTTTTGTCATGCATGTACATCCATGACAAATTTATGACGGAATCAAGATAGTCATACTTGTGCTGTCGTAGAAGTGTTCCATGACATTACCAAAATTATCATCACGGAAGTGTCCACTTCCATGACGATAAATCGCGCGTCACAGAAGTGCTTTAGTCAAGGGTGCCCGACACGTGGCATCCACCGAAACAGAACGCCGTTAAGCTATCGAGTTGGGTTTTGGATCCGATAACCCATTAACAGCCCCGACCAATGAGAAATTTCCACGTGTAAAATTCTTATTGGCCGGACGAAACACGTGTCAGCTCGTCCGTGGGTCAGATAGGCGCCTATGATATGTCAACACGTGGCACGGCCCAATAGTGGCCCATTTAGCTTACGAAGGCGACCCGTTTGACTTGGTCAAAAGTTAACGGGCTGGCCCATGAAAAGCCTGTTAACGGTCTCTTCACAAATAGCCCATTTTACGGCCCGTTAACTCACGGCCCGTTAGGCCCTAAAGGAAATCGGCCCAACAACCTCATGTGGGCCGTCGAATATAATACCAGCCCATTTCACTTTCGGCCCATGTATGGCCCACGATGTCTTTCGGCCCATATGAGGCCTTCGTATCTTTTGGCCCATTACAGGCCCACGGTGAGTCTAGCCCATAATGAACAGTAATTTTCTTTATACCCGTTAACGGCCCGTGATTTACATGGGCCGTTTCCAGCCCGTGTTAGCTTTCGGCCTATTGACGGCCCATACGTTCTTGGGCTCCTTTTCGGCCCTCGATTACTTCTGGCCCATTACTGGCCTATTCCACTAATGGGCCAAATTCAGCCCATGGCAAGAGTCGGCCCGTTACTGGCCTGTTACCCTAATGGGCCAAAATCGGCCCATGGCAAGAGTCGGCCCATTTTTGGCATGTTAACCCGTTGCCCCGTTTCCAGCCCATCCTATATTCTGGCCCATTAACGACCCGTTATGCCTGTGACAGAATTAAGCCTTTTCTGTCCTACGGCCTATTAATGGCATGTTACCGTGCTGGGCCGATATCAATTATGCCCGATTATGGCCCATGTAGACACATTTATCCGACGGCCCGAGGCCCACCGATTACAGGCCCATTTATCGACGGCCCGTAGGTGACCCATGGATCCTACAGCCCGTATATGGCCCATGGTAGTTGCGGCCACTAGCAAACCAGGGAAAAAGAAGACTAGGAAGTAAATAAGGACGAAACTAACGCTAGGCTATTAAGGCGATTGCACAGATTACATCCACTCGGCATCAAAGATCGCCACCAGTGCAAATATAGGGAACACCCTACACTATACAAAAATGGCTTGCTATTTTCTTCAGGCGGTGGCTGCACGTTAAGAATTCATTTTGTATCGCACCAAAACAAATTACAACTATATAACAAAAGGAAGGTTGGCATAAAACTTAACAGTCTAGCAGATAAATGCACCACCAGAAGTTCAGAAGCTCAGTTCATTTGACCCGACTGTTACATTTTCATGCTGTATTTTCCGATGGAGCACCATAACCCTCGCCTTCATTTCCCCTAGGCTCCTGAACAACATAGCAAATGTCTGATTGTCTGGTTTCAAAACCATGCATATCTTGACGAAATTGAGCAATGTTTCTCCTTGTTTCACAGAGGGTCTTTGTTAGGGAATGGACTTGTGTCTGGAGCGCAGATAGAACATTGCTTTGAGCTTGCATATCTTGATCATGAGGCAGTTTGGACGATATTGCCTTAACAACCTACCCAGTATTACGCAGGAACATGCTTTTGGCACTGTTAGTGGACATGTACTGACCCACTGCAGCAAGAGCTGACATTGCGGTTATAGTTGCCTCGCCACCTTCAGAAGGTGGTGGTTCCACCATTTTTTCCATAGCTCGCTGAAAAGTTGAGGTTTTACATTAGTAGTACCAGAATAGAAGATATTAAGGAGGCAGCAAAACCAAACAAAATAGCTTTGGTCTATATATAGAACTTATTCTGGTGAACCCATGTAAAATATTAGTTGTATTTTATTGCAAAGTATATAATAAAACCAGGTTCCAAACATATGACCATGTACCATCGCTAATGTATTGTCTATTTCTTCACATTGTATTGAGGGCTAAGGATGAAGAGACGAAGTTTATAATACGGTAAGCATAGTATGACGCCATTCATATCACAAAACAACTGAGAACAGGCAAACAGGCAATTGTAACGTTGTGTGGGCAAGTCCAGCACGGAACTAGATTACGGGTCAAGATGAAAGGAACATCACTCCTCTCTTTTAAACCTTGTAAGGTGCAATGATACGCTAAGACAATTGTGTATAAAATTGAAAAGAGTAATAGACATTGGCTGCAAACCATGCAGTTCAAGGCACAAGTCAGAGTAAGTAGTAGTTAAAAGGCATGAGGATTAAGGACTTACAATAATGGCTTTGACTGGTGTAGTCATGCCCTTCTTCTTACTGGTGTGACAGTCCTTGAAGATTTCCACAGCATTTGGTTCAGGTACTTTTTGGTCCTTGCGGGCTTTCCTCTGCATTTGGAACAAGCCAATATAGATCTGATAATATGGTACAGCAAAAAGAGTGAAACAACAGCTAATTATAAGAGCCTCGTAGTGTGCAATATAGCTACGAGATCCTGTCGTCTGTTGGAATTTCACTTTTGTACGATTGGCCTTGTTCTTTGAACAGTTCACCTACAAGAAGATAGATTTATATGGCACATGCGTAAATAGCACTTCAACATGTGATCTGATGACATATATATAATGTAATTGATACTTCGGATCGGACCAGTGTTTAACGAGGCCTCTCCAGTCTTCATCAGATATATTTTCCACTGGAGATGTTTGGGCAAGTTCACTGTTAGCCTTGCCTTCAAAGTGAGTTTTCCTCAAGTTATACCGATACTGTCGCAGAGAAGACTTGAAAACATGGGTGCAAGCTTGTCTGGTTGCATCATCTTGGCTATCCAACTTGAACCTCATCTGTTGAAAATTATGGGAGTCTCATTATCAGCAACCTAGAAAGTATTGGACAGAGCAAGACGATATTACTAGTTTCCATACATAACCATACTTACAGATAAATGGTCGAGGAAGGTGTTGAACTGGGTTTCGTCTTTGTCATTCCTGTACTGAATCCATGTTGGGACGATACGCACATGACACCTAACAGCAACCGCTGCCTCTGATACTAACTTGGCTGACTCTGTAGCATCACGTGGTGTCGGTGTACAAAAAGAGGGGTACACTTTTTGTACCTCTATAACTGTGCACGGGCAGTCTGAGCCACGGGCACCATCACACCAAGCAAGGCAAGGGAGGTGTTTGACATGAGAAAAATATCTAAGACTCCGCGAGAAGGGAAGGGGAGTGTATTTCTCTCTTGCGCCGGGGAAAGAAGAAAAGAAAATTTGCGAGCGTTGTTGTGTACCGTAGTACACAAAGAAATTGATACCGGAAACGAGTATTTCATTAATATCATTGGAGAAACAAAATTACAAGATCCCGTAAACAAAAAAGTGCACTTCGTGGCCTACTAGCGCGGCCAGCCTGACTGTGGCGACTGCAGTCTCCTGGTTCCTGGGGCCTCAGAAGGCTCCCGGTTAATTACACCTGCGGGTTGCTCCGTGGGATACCTCCGATTAAGCCGTGTGGTCTTCGTCGTCTTCGATTCGCGTCCTCCATGCATGATGATGGTGATGTGTGTGTGGGCAGCGGCAGAGCCCGTGTCCTCGTCGGCACACGCGCCACAAGTGGCGTGGCCATAGCGGTGGCCGCGCCCGCCCTCGCCGTCGTGCCTCGTCGGTCTTGGCGGCGTTGGAGTAGTTGGTGTTGGGGTAGCATGGGTCGCGCTCGGCTTAGACTTCTTGACGACCTATTGCTTCATCGGGGTGTTCAAG
The DNA here is from genome assembly GCF_002162155.2 of Triticum dicoccoides. Taxonomy (NCBI): domain Eukaryota; kingdom Viridiplantae; phylum Streptophyta; class Magnoliopsida; order Poales; family Poaceae; genus Triticum; species Triticum dicoccoides. The sequence continues at coordinate 766,074,871 of NC_041384.1, read as the reverse complement.
GGGCTACGCCTTGCGGGTGTAACGGTTTGGGGAGACCAGCGTCAGTGTAAAAACTAACGCGCGCTCACATGGGCGTGGCCGGTGTGGTTGGCACCTCATCTCGGCTAGACACCGAGTATTCGGTGGTCCGCCAAGACAAAGGGGGGCTGCCGCACGAGGCTGTGGAAAGGTAGCGTTGTAGAGGCCACGTCACGCTAGGCTGGTGCTACGCCAAGGGGTGACCTGTACGCTAGCGACGCCGTGGACCTGTACATCGCTGCTCTGTCCGCCAAAGTGGGTGCACCTCTCGTAGGAGGGACCGGCCTTGGACAGCGCTGTTGCAAATTCCAGCTCGATGAAGGATCTGTATGCCATTGACCTGTTCGTCGGGGACGCGTGCCCCGTAAAGGAAGAGCCTGTCTTAGACCCGTCCTCGTGGACATTGGTTCCACCAAGGACATGTACGCCTTGAAGGGAAAGGCGAGTTTCAGGCTGCGTCGTCAGTGAGCTCCGGTTCCGCCACTTCGTCTCCTCCAAAAGCGTGATGCAAAACCTGTACGCCGGTGTACCCTTTGCCATGAACCTATTCACCGTGGCCCTGTTAGTCGCCATCTGTGTGTCGTGACCTGTATGCCATGAGGTTTTCACTGATCGCCATGAAGGCCGCCATGGTAGGGCGCCGGGACTAGTGGTTGGGCTGCGTTGTTGGAGAGCTTCGGTGCTCCCGAGTAATTTCCAGCCACATGACACCTGAAAGTGAAGGGCCTGGCGTAGACAAACCCCAACGATGTCGATGCAGTTTTCTGATCCGGTGCAGTCGTCCTTGGCGGCGGCGACGACGCGATTACGCAAGCATCGTCTCCGGTGTCCGGCACATACTCTACGTGTAGTGCATGTATGTTAGATGGCAGAGAGAGAGAGCGATGCAAGAGAAACAGTAATTAGACGATCATCTCACCATCAGGAAATAGGAGCTTGGTGTTCATGTCGTCGAAGTCCTTGCCGCCCTTGCACAGATGGCCGCCGGTCTCCGTTGCGGCTGCGGTTCCTGCAAGATGTGTTCTGCCTTTGGTGTTTTGTGCATGGGTTTGCCATGTGTTGGATGGATGGGCGTGATGGCTGGCTGGTGAGTTGGATGGATGTAGCGCCGGCGACGAATGGATGTGGCGCTGGCGAGTCTTCTCTTAGGACGTGCATGGTGAATGGATGGATCTCCTGATGGATGGATGTGTGCGTTGTGAAGGGCGGCGGCCTTGTGGCGTCTACGCGTGCGTGCCCCCTGGTGCGACGATGTAGAGGACGGGGCTGCGTGATATTGAGCTCCGTGACATCACCCTTCATGACGCCTACTTGATGAAGTTAATGAAAGGTGTGTGATGGCGGGCTCCGGGTTGCCATTTTGAACGGCATCCCTGTGTGACGAAGTAGACGATGGGCTGCATGATGTCGAGCTCCGTGTCCTGTCGGTGTCGTTGCCGACGCTTGCTTGACGAAGTCGTCGGTGGGCGGCGTCCAGGCAGGCTCCGCTGCTTCATCCTCTATGTCTCGATGAAGCGGGTGAAGGGCATGACGGCGAACCATAGGTCTCCATCTCGAACGGCATCTCTTCGGTGTGACAAGGTAGACGACGGGCTGCATGATGTTGAGCTCCATGTCGCCATCCTCCATGGCACTGGCTTGACGACATCAATGGTGGGCGGCATCGTGGCGTGCTCCATGTCATCGTCTTCTGCGGCACCATCTTTGATGAAGTGGACGTAAACGGCGTTGGCGACCTCGGTGCCGTCGACCTTCATGGCACCGGCTCGACGACATCAATGGTGGGCGGCGGTGTGGCGTCTCTCCATGTCGTCTTCTACAGCGCCGCGGTAACGAAGTGGACGCGAGGGGTGATGGAGACCTTGGTGCCGTCGACCTTCATGTCATCGTCCTCCACGGCCACCGGTGGCTCCATCTCCGGCACGCCCTCCGATCTCCTCGTCGCTGCCACCAGGGGCACGTCTCCGCCTTGTCTTCTCTGCGATGTTTGTGCGTGCCGGACTCCTCCGCCTTCCAGCTGTTCTTCTTGTGTAGCATCTGATAGATGAAAGGCATAGTAACAAATAGAATTAGTCAGCAAGGCTTGGTCTTCTCCCGTTTGTTCATCTCCTTGGGCGCCTGCCGCCGTGGCCGGCATCTCTTCCTCCTCAGCTTGCCATCGCTGCCACAATTTCTGGGGCGTTCCTTCTGGATCCCTCCCGGTGCCTTCTGGTGCGAGGCCTGATGGATGTATGTATGCCACCATCTTCAAGTCCTCTCGAGGGTGCCTCCTTGGGTTCCTGCCTGCTACCCAGACGAGCCACGCAGGAGGAGCTGCTGCAAACCTCCATGCCCAGCTGTTGCTCCTGGACCCTTGTACGTGTATGTGTTTCTTCGCCTGATACACAAGAGAGATGAATATATTTATTGTTAGTTAACCTGAGAGATGGTACTTCATGTTGTATCTTGACACATGCTCATCCGCAGGTCGGTCACCACCAGCGTGTTCTGCTTGCTGCCCGTCCTCCTTGTCACCGGCGCAGCCACCGGCCGGACAGGCAAGGGTACGTGTGTGTGTGCGAGGGCGCCGGCGATGGCCACGGCCTCGCGTCTTGACGTGTGTTGCCACCATAGCGGTGAGCGCATCACTCCTTTGGCCTCCGTGATCTCCTTGCCGCACGTGTTGCCACTGGAAAGGACCAGGTCGCGTGGGCTGCCTGACAAGCGTGCTGCGTCGTGGTTTCCCTTCGACCCCTCAAGGCACATCGCTCATCTGCATGTCGACGCTGCCGCCATCGGGCGCGTCTTCTCTTCGTGCGTACCTCCTTCCCGCTGCTGCATCCTGCGTACGTGAGCTCCGCCCCTCCCTGAATACTGGAAAAACAATGACAAAGAAAACGCATGTACTAGGAGGAAGAGGGTGATGAGGGCGTCGTGGCCACTGCCGACGCGCCGGCCAAGATTGGGCAGTTTCCGAGTCGTCATTCCTGGCGCCGCCGCTTCTCCTCGTCTGATCGGCCTCGGCGCTGCCGCAACACCTGTACATCTCCTCCGGCAAGATGCCAACTCTCATCGACGCTGCCGCAGGGGCGCGTCTCCTGGGTGTCTCTCCTTCCTCCCTCTCTGGCCGTCGTCCTCTCCCCGTGCGTGAACCCTTCTTCCGGTCGTGCTTTGTATCTGTATATATAAGAAGCAGGGTGGCTGGATGGATGGCGACACGCAGCAAGGCCACAGCCGTTCGGCTGTTGCCGATTTTCTTGGACGGGATATGGACTGCAACTAATCCATCTACCTTCGCTGCTTATCCCTTCATTATTTTTCTTGGCGCATACTTCTGCAAAACCAAAACCTCACATACATACCAAATATCTTCTCCCGTGTATTGCTTACCCTTCTCCTTTTTTGGTTGCGTAAATATGCGGGTATTCGGAGATGTATAAATATGCGTCGGCCAGGGTGCCGGTATACGGGTACTCAAAGAGAGTTACCACCGAGTATCTAGTGCAAGTATACATTAGTTAGTAACGTGAGCAAAACTCAAAGTGCATGCATGCACGTACAGCCGAATCGAGGATTGCCTATTGCGTATATGTATGTGCATGTACACCCGATCATAGATGTGTATAACTTGCACTGAAAAAGAAACTAAAATTAAACTTAGATTTTCTGAAAGCAGGAAGTGCAAAAACACGTCAAACAAATGCCCCCTCATCAAAAAAAGTTCAAGCGCGAAGCAGGTCGGACTTAATTTGGTGATAATTTTTTTTGGCGCACCATACGCGTGCAGCCTGATCCGTTGAGTTGCACCTGCAAAAGAAAAACGAAGTAGTGCATGCCTTGACAAATATATGAAACGTTAGACGAAACGTGCATGGCCCATGCACACTCATTCGTGTGGACTTTTGAGCGATCAGTAATTCATCAATTCTGGAGCAACGCTATTCCTGCCCCAGCAACCAGCGCCACTTCGGCGGACGCCTCGGCACTTGAGGCTTGGACGCGTCCTGCTACCCTATACACTCTGGGCTAGCTCCATCGCGTCATCGACATCGACCGGTCAGCCCTATCGCTGCTTGCAGGCATATCTTGAACGCCCTCTAGCATGTACCGCTACCACAGCACACCATCACCGCCGAGGTAGGTGGTTTCTCGTTGTGAGGACAACGTGTTGCGGATGCCGTCTACACCATCGCCAGAAATGACTGTGTGATCTCCATGTAGCGACGCAGTTGGAGGTATGTTCTTCTGCATGCGCATTCTTTAGGGAGCTCGTTGCGACCGCCCAACGGACGATGCCAGCCAACGAGACAGCTCTACTTCGTCTTCATTTCGTGGCGAAACATCATGCCTTGTCCTGAAAACAAAATAGATTTTACCAAACTTGTCGTGACCGCCTAACTGCTGCGGTGCCAGACGGCTAGATCAGGAGGGTTTCGCAGATTCATGTCAGCCGCACTGGCGCATTGCACCGCTCCCATTATCTTCACATGATGATGTAAGTGAGGCGTCGGTAGACCATCGACAACTCCGTTTCACCATGAGAGGTGTATCGCCAGGTGGTATGCCGGGACGCCATCGGCCTTGCGGAAGATCGAGCGGACGATATTGCCCCTAGGCTTCATTGTTGTTGGAGAGAGGGTACCGGAGTGACATCGGCACCACCCTTATAAGCTCAGGTGCCTCCTTCCTACACCCATTGTTCATGTTGGTGCAGATGATTGGTTGCCGAGATGCCGTCGGCATTAGCAGATCGACGTCGGGATATCATCGACGTCCACAGGCGTACGGGATTGCCCCCGATGCCTGTGTTGTTGGTTGGTGTAGAGACTCGACGTCGGGTTGTCATTGGCAACGCCGAGAAGAACCTCTTCATTGGCTGCAAAAGACATTGGGGAAGCGCAACAACTAGAAACACCCAACAAAACAAAGCGAACCAAGAGAAAACAAAGGGAGGCTTGGTTGGGTTTTAAAATGTTGGCTTTCCCGTTATACACCAGCTATGGGTGTGGCATCCGAGAAGGCTACCAAAGGACTTGTCATCGGGAATCGTCGAAGTACCATGACGATTACAAATCAACAAATGGTTAAGCCTCAGTGTACGTGTATGTGTACGTGTATGAAGACGCCGTGTTTTGGGATGCTTCCGAGAGGCAACAGAAATTCATATTCTAGCCCATCATCATGCGGAGGGGCCCCACAACTTGCCATGCCCCCTGTACATGCCTCATGAACCCATAGCCTTGGGTATGGTAGGTTCAGGGTAGATGGTTTCGGGAGAACAGCTTGGCGATTTTTCTTCATGCCTTATCGAGGGGTGGTGAACATCTACCTTCCGCCTTCTTTTCAGTGTGTCTCTTACTGCTTGGGACAACATGATTGCTTCTTGGACTCTTGTGTTTTTTTATTGCTTCTTGGAGATTTGGGATTGTTTTTTTTTTGTGCGGATTGATTGATTGCCCGCGAACTTCATGAACTTGCTTGAACTTTTGTGGATTCTGCTTGCACTTCTTGATGATTCTTCTTCCATGACTTCTCGAAGACCCACCTTGAGAACTTGGAAGGCACCTGTTCACCTCTGTGGACTAAGAAAACCCTCAGGCACTTTATCTGGAGCTCTTTGGTGGCGTATCCCAGGGTTGTCATGTGGCTTCGCACAGAACCAACTTGCATTGGGCCAGGTAGCCACCATGAATCTTTTCCTATAGTCTCCCCTGGGATACGAACCTCTGCGAACATGAAGCAAGGCAGGAAACATGAAGGGTGCGGGGTCTCGGCGCTCAGAAGTGCCCAAGTAATCGTCTCCGCTGCCTCCGGAAGCATACGCCTGATACGTGTCGTGCATTGTGGGTGTAGGAACCGCTCTGCCTGCAACTTGACACATTGTGCCACCCTCCGAAAAGTCCTTGGATAGCCGAAACTTCAATCAACAACATGATGTGCTAGGGGAAAGCCAGTTTTTTTTGTTGGACTGAGTCCGTTAAAATTGGGGAGACCAAGAAAATATCCACAACATGCAATGAAGAGTGCATCATGGATCCGATAGCCCACTAAAAAGGGTCTCCCCAAGGAAAAAAGGCAACGAAAGAGGCAACACTTTAAGAAAAATATTTTTTAAGGAACCTTCCGTTGATTGGAGGCATAGGCCGAACTCCCTGGGAATCAACCAGCTAGTATGCTCCCCCATCGTAGGCTTGCTCAACGACGTATGGTACTTCCCACTTTGGCTCGAACTTCCCCTTCGTCTTGTGCGTGATGACGATGGGCTGACGAAGGACGAGGCTCAACGCGCCCTGCCATTGCTTGACGAGCTTGTCGTGGGCTCTCACCATGTTCTGGTGGTAGAGCTCCAAGTTTTGCAGGGCTTGCAGTCGCTCCTCTTCAAGGGCGTCAAGCTCCTGGAAACAAAGTTGTACCTGGTCATCTTGTCCTTACTGGAGAGGCACCCGTAAAGAGGGTAGCTGGTCCTCCAGTGGCAGGACGGCTTCACTCATGTAAATGAGAGAGAATGGAGTAGCCTTTGTCGGGGTATGGATTGTAACGCGGTACGCCCATAAGGACTCGAAGAGACAATCGTGCAAGTCTCTCTTGTGCCTTGTCACCGGCTTCTTGAGTATCTTGCCAAGCGTCTTGTTGAAGGCTTCGATCGACCCGTTGGCTTGAGGGTAGTAGCCGGTGGAGTAGTTCCACTTGATCTTATACTTCACCATGAACCTGTACATCTTGTTGGACTTGAATGCCTTGGCATTGTCGGAGGTGATGCAGTGTGGAATCCCAAAGCGATATATGATATTTCGCTCTAGGAACTTGATGACGTTGTCGCTCTTCACCTCCCGTAGTGGAATGGCATCCACCCATTTGGAGAAGTAGTCTGTCACGGCGAGGATGAAACGATGCCCCCGGATGACGGAGGGTCGATGAGGCCGATGGCGTCGATTCCCGAGGCGTCAAATGGCCAAGAGGGAACTGTAGGGTGAAGCGGTACCAGCGGCTGGTGCTTGAAGTCGCCATGTACTTGACAGATGTGGCATGATCTAGCCACCCGAAGGCAGTCCGCCATGACACCGGGCCAGTAGTATCCTGCAAGACGTATGCTATGATACATCTTAGCTCCTCCTTGGTGCCCGCCGCATACTCCATGATGCATCTCCTGGAGGATCTTCTCGGCTTCGCCTTGGTTAACGCACCGAAGTAGGACCTCCTGCCCATGAGACCGCCTGTATAGGACACGTGCTTCACAAAGATAAAAGGGGAGCTGTCGTTGTAGTTGGCGTCTCACGACGGGTTCGTCGGGGAGACTTCCATGCTTGAAGTAGTCGAGGAAGGGTTGCAGCCACTCGTCTTCCTCCACAGCGTTCGTCGTGATGGAGTTGACTTCATACTCTGTCGGGATAGGCTTCCAATAGCTGGGAGGAGCCAACTTTCTTCAACATTTACCTGCATGGTTTTATTATCTGGGAGCACCAATGCTGCCGCTAGTTTTGCCAAGGCATCAGCAGGTGCATTTCTGCTTCGTGGGACATGGAGCACTTCAACATATTGAAATTTTTCCATGAGGGCCGCAGTGTAGTACGACACCAGTTCAGGCTTGCGAACTTCGTAGATGTCATTGACTTGACGAACAATGAGCTGGGAGTCACCAAAGGCCCGTAAAGAGCAGACATCCATGGAGAGCGCCAGGAGAAGGCCGAAGATGAGCGCCTCGTACTCTGCCTCATTATTTGAGCATTCTTCTTTGAGGAGGGAAAATGAGTGATACATCACCCCTCCTTGCGGCGTCTTGAACACCAAACCTGCGCCTACCCTTTGTCTTGGGGCACCATCAGCATCGGCCTCCATGCGAGAGGCGCCGTCGAAGTAGAGCTCCCACGGTGCGTCGAGGTTGACGGTGAAGACTTCCTCATCAGGAAGGTTGGTGATGATGTGGTGGCATAGAAGGGTGGAGCGGTACATCCGTCGCTCCGGCTTGTTGATGTACGATGATGAAGATGTCTGGCCTCGTCAGCTCAGATAGATTGGTGGCCTTCACCTCGTTGGTGCCCGGCCTGGTGGTGTCCATCTCGTCGGTGTCGGACTGTGTGTGTCTTGCCTTCGCCTCGTCAGTGCCCGGCAAGATATGGGTAGCTTCATCAGAAGAGAGACATGTCGGTGAAGTGGCTTCTCCTCGTCGGAGCTTGGACGATGTTGGGGTAAGGTGTTGATGTAGAAGTCGGAGTAGACTTGAGTGTCGACGTGTGGCAGCGTTGCTTGAAGATTACGACAATATGAGCTCGTCGATGTAGACCTCGAGACGTCGCAGTTACGGGGACGAGCTCTGCTCGATGTAGATGGTTGGCGTCGAAGAATGGCGGCATGCTGGTGTAGTCGGCACCCTTGCCCGATGAAGAGTTGATGAAGTCGGCGACCGATGGACCGTGTCGATGTAGCCGAATGGCGGCGTGTCAGTCTAGTCGGCGTCCACGCCGGGTGTGAAGCCAATGAAGATGGTGACGGCATGTTGATGTAGAGGTCCTCCTCGTCGAGCCAGGGGTTGATGTCGATGGCCCCGCCCTGGTCGTGGGTGCTGAACGTAGAAGTTGTAGAGGATGGCCCGAGCGCCGTGGTTGCTGAGTGGTGTGACCTGTTTATGTCGCCCACTCGATGATGTCCATGGAGACACATCTGGTTCTGGCTTTACGGGCACGCGTCCCAGCATGATGGTGATGATGCTTGATGTTGCTAAATCATCCTGTACCTAAAAATACATATGCCCGTGCTATGCAAAATATTGTATAAATCAATTAATTACCTTGGTTTGACTTGAACGACATGTTGGATTAATTGATGCCATACATGTGAGTATGTAGACATCTCTTGGCTGGTTGAAGACGTGTACATGTGGATGCTGATGAAACTTCACAGTTCCTGCCTCGGCATGACGTTCGTTGGCGCGCATGCTTGCTGCCTCGGGGCGCATGCGTGTAACTGCCGCTGTTTGCCATTGTGAGGGAGACAACGTGGATTGAAACGGAGTGCATCTCATGCTAGGAGATGGTTGATGAAGACAGGAAGAAGACAAAGGGCAAGTCATAGTCCACGGCAAGGCTGGATCGCTAGCTGGCAGCCCCATCGTGTAATCTTCATATTTGGCGAGGTAGTGGGAGGGCAGAGCTAGCAGCCAGCCATACGCAGGCAAGCTCCGATCGTTCCCGCCACCTTCTCCATGGAGGTTCCATCGCCCGCTCGTCGAATGCACCGTTGGGATAGATGGTGAGGACACCGGGCTGCATGCCGGTGGCCCCGGTGACAATGCCAAGAAGGTGGACATGGAGCGGGGGTTGTACGCCGGCATGTTAAATATGGCACTGGCTGCGGGCCGGAAGCTTCACACGTTGTCGTGGCGGTGTAGATGGCACCGGGACGCACGCCGGCTGTACCTTCGACGTCGCCGCCGAGGTGGAGTTGGCGCCGAGCTACTCACCGACGGCCTCACTGCCATCGACGTCGTGGCGCCTCGCGCGTCCAAGGAGTTGCAGTCGTCGGGGCGTCTGGTGTCGGTGTAGATGGGAGAATGCACAGTCGGGTACTTCAGGATGCATATGTTGGTGCAGATTGAAGGGAGCTTCGCCCGTTCATTCTCTGACGCGCGTCCGTAGTTGCCATGCAGGGTGCCGTGATGGCCAGCGGGTCATCCGCGACGGTGTGTCCTGGTTACGCCTGTGCCCATGACAGGGCTCTCCTCGGCACGGTACTTGCGTCCTCTGTCGGCGCGTGTACTCGCTGCCTCCTAGTTGTGTGTGTGCATATCCCCATAAAGCGCTTTGCGTTGTCGGTCCTCGGCGCCGTTGATGCGGGTGCTGTTAGAATAAATCCGAGGCATATGGTCGATCATTTAAGGACCAAGTAATCACGAGAACAACACCGAGATTTGTTAACGAGGTACACCGATATGGCTACATCCCCGGGGTCTGACTATAGGCGCTCCTCCCCATGACACCATTACAATACTGCACCCGGTGGCCCTGGACACCGGCACATGCCGTCGGCTTCCCCTGCGTTCCGGTGCTATTATGTTGGCATAGGTTACATCGTGTGTCTAGCCCCGCTATATATGAGAGGCCTAGGATACAAGTGTTCTATTAGGACACGACTCCATATCCTATCTAAACACAATACTACTACAAGTCCAACTGTAACCTACCTTGTACACTATATTCGACACAACTCTAACGATCTCCACCTTGGCAAATATTCTCCACCACCTTGAATTCGTCAATGCGTCAAACTTCCATGTACATTGGACTTGAGCTTATCCCATGAGTACCGCTGCTACTCCAAAGACTTCATGTGACTCCACTTGCAACTTGTAGTCCCTTCTTTTCTTGACCACAGTCAACGCTCGAGCAAAATTAAGTTCCTTGTTACTCTAGCTTGTGCTCCCAACTTCCAGAGTATCAGTCCAACGCCATCACACACTGATCACTGACCTACGTAAAAGTGAACAACTCACATATTAGATGTCACACATAAGAGTTACCTGAACTCAAGATCACCGCTCCTTTCTTGACCGTCTATCTGAAACTTGAGGAAATTTCACCATTGCTTGTAGTCATCCCGAGTCAAATTTGCAGTTGTCTCAATGACTACCAGAGCCCTGGCCCGTCTCCATGTCCCGTGCATACCGCACGCCTCGCTGCTATTATCGCGTCGAGCCTCCACTGTCCCGATCGAGTCTCAAGGGTCGCAAAACCATACCACTCAACCCCCACTGCAGAGTACCACCGATCATCACCGACCGATGACGAGTTTCACACTTCCATCAGACCCTTGGGCTCCAGTCCGAATTGTGTGTCACTCGCTTTTCCCCCTTTGCTGAATAGGCTTCGATTCCCTGGATCCTTACATCGTAGCCCCTCAATCCAGCTCCACCTTCAACATGACTCCATGGAAGATGATCAGTCCACCCTCGCGCCCCGTCGGCTTCAAGCTCTTTGTGTACATCACCTTGAATCAATCCCGCGCCATAGTCTTGTTGAAGGCACACAAGCCATCGGGCCTGCGCCACGTGTTTCCACGCCCAGAAGCCGGCCACCATCAGCATCACGCTCCTATGTCGTCATGCCGATCCCACCACCGTCTTCTGTACCAACCGACTTGCGTCGATCTGTCCGACTGTCTAGTCCAACCCAGCCGAACTTACTCGACTGCACGACATGCTCCAGACTCCACGAGCCTTATACGCACGTCACCATCCACGCCACACACGGACCAAGCTATCTCAACAAACTTTGACACAAAAAAGTCTTCCATGCAAAGTTGCCCCATTGGATTCATTCTGCACTGTTGTTCTATCTTCTTTTGCTAGTAGCTTCTTCTTTTAGCATAGACTCTTCTTTTTACCAAACAAATCTCATGCATGTACCTTGCGTCTGGAGTCTGCATCGAATCTACACAGCAACGCTTCCGCGCATCACCCTTTGTCCGTGCACCACAAGCCAGCACATGCAACCTTGCGCCCTTGTCTACCAAGCGTGCCCACGCCTGGGCCTTTGTTGCGCGGCTGCTCAACTGGGCTTCACAATTGCTGCGCCAACGCGCACCTACCAGGCCGCTTCTAGGCTGTGCGTCAATAGACAGTCCTGCTGCCATATGCCGTTGAATCCGATTCGTATCGATATCTCCGAGGTCCAGATCGCTCTTTTCCAATCTCGTCGAGAACCACACCGCACTCGGCTGCAATCTCAAACTCGATATTTCCTCTAGATCGACGATCCACAACCTCTGAACAACCTAGCTCATGATACCACTTGTTAGAATAAATCCGAGGCATATCGTCGATCATCCAAGGACCAAGCAATCACGAGCACGACACCGACATTTGTTAACGAGGTTCACCGATATGGCTACATCCCCGGGGCCTGACTATGGGCGTTCCTCCCCATGACACCGCTACAATACCGCACCCGGTCGCCCTGGACACCGGCACATGCCGCCGGCTTACCCTGCGTTCCGGTGCTATTATGTTGGCATAGGTTATATGGTGTGTCTAGTCCCGCTATATATGAGAAGCCTAGGATACAAGTGTCCTATTAGGACACGACTCCATATCCTATCTAAACACAATACTACTACAAGTCCAACTGTAACCTACCTTGTACACTATATTCGACACAACTCTAACAGGTGCATCTCCATCTTGGTGTCTCCTTGCTCGCTGACGTACATCCGTCGTCGTCTCGGATGTCGGCGTGTCATCCGCAGCCGTACCGGCTACCGAGCGTGTGGTCCTTCTCGGTGCGGTGTCCACGGCCTCCGTTGGCGTGTATAGTCGCGGCCGTCGTCGGTGCATATAGTCGCGGTCTCTTTGCTCCTTCTGCGTGTTAGAGCTTAAAACAAAGACGAACATAGCTAGATGATGGAAGCATTCAGATGCATCGCATCCACCGGAGCATGTGTTGCCGCCGCAAGTCCGTCCATCGAGCCTGGCATACAGATCAAGCCAGAGGACATGGCCCCTCATCATCGTGCTGCTTTGCTTCTAGAGTCGCGTGGTTGGCCATCGCCACTGCGACAGGCATGTCCTCCTTCGCCGCCAGACAGGGCCAGAGGCATGTGTGTTGCCTGGCGAGCTGGCCGCCGTCGTGGGTGCGTCCTCTCCATCTCCTCGACGCTGCAGCACATGTTGCCTCTCTCCGCCAGGGCGCGCTCTATGCATTGTCACCCCCCCTGAAATAAGAGATAAACAGGGAGAAGAGACAGTGGGATTGATTATGAGGAAGATGGATGCTTATGTTGATGCAGCGCGTGGGCTCCGCCGGGCTTGACGGCGGATGTCTGTCATCGTCGCAGAAGCCATCGCCTGATCCGCGGTCGGCCCGGCTACGGGTTGAATGAGGTTACGGTCCTCCTCGGCTTCCTTGATGCTGCCACACAGCGGGCACGTCTCCTCCTTTTTGGGTCTCCTCGCTAAAACGAGAGATGAAAACAGAGAAGAAACATAGAGAAGATTGATTATGATGAAAATGGATGCTCGTGTTGATTGTTGATGTAGCGTGTGGCGAGAAGGCTTCGCTGGTATCGCCTTCGTCGTCATCGCGGACGTCGGCGCATGTCTGCGGCCTACAAGTGCATCGAGGCGCAACGCATGGTCTGTCGCCGGGTTGCCCGCGGCCTCCGTCGACGCGTGTAGTTGCTGCCTCTGTGTGAACGCTTCCCTCTAAGTGCTCTCCCTTTTTCGTGGACCAACAAAGAATTCTTGGAACACATCTACAAGTTACCAAGCCTCTTCATTGTTGACGGAGACTTTGCCTTTTAGTGAGGAACTTGGGCATAGAGTGTGCCCCCTGCTCCATAGATCCGCCTTATGTATAGATGTCACCTTCTTGCCCTTGGTGCAATGAATGCCCCTAGACAATACCAACATCTCATGGACACGAATTTGGCCTCCAATTCCTGATGATGATGATGAGACAAATTAAAATTGCACCCAAGGATCGGCGCCATCTCATATTGTTGGAGAACAGTTGAAGACAAATTCGATGACCATTGTGCACAGCAAAGATGGGAGGAGAACCAGGTCCCACTGGGCGTGCCAATTTGTTTGACACGAGAAAATATCTAAGACTCCGCGAGAAGGGAAGGGGAGCGTATTTCTCTCTTGCACCGGGGAAAGAAGAAAAAAAAAATTTGCGGGCGTGCCAGTGTACCGTAGTACACAAAGAAATGGATACGGGAAACGAGTATTTCATTAATCTCATTGGAGAAACAAAATTACAAGATCCCGTAAACAAAAAAGTGCACTTCGTGGCCTACTAGCGCGGCCAGCCTGACTGTGGCGACTGCGGTCTCCTGGTTCCCGGGGCCTCGGAAGGCTCCCGGTTAATTACACCCGCGGGTTGCTCCGCGGGATACCTCCGACAAAGCCGTGTGGTCGTCTTCGTCGTCTTCGCTTCGCGTCCTCCATGCATGATGATGGTGATGTGTGTGTGGGCAGAGGCAGAGCCCGTGTCCTCGTAGGTACACGCGCCGCAAGTGGTGTGGCCTTAGCGGTGGCCGCGCCCGCCCTCGCCGTCCTGCCTCGTCGGTCTTGGCGGTGTTGGAGTAGTTGGTGTTGGGGTAGCATGGGTCGCGCTCGGCTTAGACTTGTTGACGACCTGTTGCTTCATCGGGGTGTTCAAGGGTTTACGCCTTGCGGGTGTAATGGTTTGGGGAGACTGGCGTCAGTGTAAAAACTAACACGCGCTCACATGGGCGTGGCCGTGGTGGTTGGCACCTCATCTCGGCTAGACGCCGAGTATTCGGCGGTCTGCCAAGACAAAGGGGGGCCGCCTCACGAGGCTGTGGAAAGGTAACGTTGTAGAGGCCACATCACGCTGGGCTGGTGCTACGCCAAGGGGTGACCTGTACGCTGGCGATGCCGTGGACCTGTACGTCGCTGCTCTGTCCGCCACAGTGGGTGGACCTCTCGTAGGAGGGATCGGCCTTGGACAGCGTTGTTGCAATTTCCAGCCTGATGAAGGATATGTACGCCATTGACCTATTCGTCGGGGACGCGTGCCTCGTAAAGGAAGAGCCGGTCTTAGACCCGTCCTCGCGGACGTTGGTTCCACCAAGGACCTGTACGCCGTGAAGGGAAAGGCGAGTTTCAGGCTGCGTCGTCAGCGAGCACCGGTTCCGCCACTTCGTCTCCTCCAAGAGCGTGATGCAAAACCTATACGCCGGTGTACCCTTTGCCATGAACCTATTCACCGTGGCCCTGTTAGTCGCCTATACGGCATGAGGTGTTCACCGAGCGCCATGAAGGCCGCCATGGTAGGGCGTCCGGGCTAGCGGTTGGGCTGCATTGTTGGAGAGCTCCGGTGCTCCCGAGTAATCTCCAGCCACGTGACATCTGAAAGTGAAGGTCCTGTCGTAGACAAACCCCAACGATGTCGATGCAGTTTTATGATCCGGTGCAGTCGTCCTTGGCGGCGGCAACGACGCGAGCACGCAAGCATCGTCTCCGGTGTCCGGCACATACTCTACGTGTAGTGCATGTATGCTGGATGGCAGAGAGAGATGCAAGAGAAACAATAATTAGATGATCATCTCACCATCAGGAAAAATGAGCTTGGTGTTCATGTCATCGAAGTCTTTGCCGCCCTTGCACGGATGGCCGCCGGTCTCCGTTGCGGCTGTGGTTCCTGCAAGATGTGTTCTGCCTCTGGTGTTTTGTGAATGGGTTTGCCATGTGTTGGATGGATGGGCGTGATGGCTGGCTGGTGAGTTGGATGGATGTAGCGCCGGCGACGAATAGATGTGGCGCTGGCGAGTCTTCTCTTATGATGTGCGTGGTGAATGGATGGATCTCCTGATGGATGGATGTGTGCGTTGTGAAGGGCGGCGGCCTTGTGGCGTCTGCGCGTGCGTGCCCCCTGGTGCGACGAAGTAGAGGACGGGGCTGTGTGATATTGAGCTCCGTGACGTCACCCTTCATGACGCCTACTTGATGAAGTTAATGAACGGTGTGTGATGGCGGGCTCCGGGTTGCCATCTTGAACGGCATCCCTGTGTGACGAAGTAGACGATGGGCTGCATGATGTCGAGCTCCGTGTCGTGTCGGTGTCGTTGCCGACGCTTGCTTGACCAAGTCGTCGGCGGGCGGCGTCCAGGCAGGCTCCGCTGCTTCGTCCTCTATGTCTCGATGAAGCGGGCGAAGGGCGTGACGGCGAACCATAGGTCTCCATCTCGAACGGCATCTCTTCGGTGTGACAAGGTAGACGACGGGCCGCATGATGTTGAGCTCCGTGTGGCCATCCTCCATGGCGCCGGCTTGAGGACATCAATGGTGGGCGGCATCATGGCGTGCTCCGTGTCGTCGTCTTCCGCGGCACCATCTTTGATGAAGTGGATGTAAACGGCATTGGCGACCTCGGTGCCGTCGACCTCCATGGCGCCGGCTCGACGACATCAACGGTGGGCGTGAAGGAAATATGCCCTAGAGGCAATAATAATGTTATTATTTTATTTCCTTATATCATGATAAATGTTTATTATTCATGCTAGAATTGTATTATCCGGAAACATAATACTTGTGTGAATACATAGACAAACCAAACGTCACTAGTATGCCTCTACTTGACTAGCTCATTAATCAAAGATGGTTATGTTTCCTAACCATAGACATGTGTTGTCATTTGATTAATGGGATCACATCATTAGGAGAATGATGTGATTGACATGACCCATTTCATTAGCTTAGCACCCGATCGTTTAGTATGTTGCTATTGCTTTCTTCATGACTTATACATGTTCCTATGACTATGAGATTATGCAACTCCCATTTACCAGAGGAACACTTTGTGTGCTACCTGATGAATCTATGTACCTAGGGTAGGGGCATGGACCTGTCCTAAGAGCCCTACCCAAGGACATCCCTAGAAGAAGTCACCTTTCAATCGACTTGAAGGTATCCCACTCGACGGATTCAAGACACTCGACCACGAAGCCAACCACTCGACTGCCAGGAGATCTAAAGTCACTCCGCAGGCAAACGGTCGGCCATTAAGTAGTCTTTATGGTCATCATAGCACTTTATTAGGGACGTTACCAGTAACGCCCAGTCTTAATGTATTTTAACCCTGCATTACTGAGGGCGGGAGAGGTCTGGTGAACTCTATATAAGCCACCCCCCTCCTCAGTAGCAAGGGTTCGCACCCCTGTTATTCACACACCCATAATCCAATCGACCGCCTCCGGGCACCGAGACGTAGGGCTGTTACTTCCTCCGCGAAGGGCCTGAACTCATACATCCTGGTGTGCCTACAACTTCTCCATAGCTGAGATCTAGCCTCTCCATACATACCCCCCTACATCACTGTCAGAGTTAGAACCACGACAGTTGGCGCCCACCGTGGGGCTAGGAGTCTTAGCGCCTAGTTGGAGAAGTTGCGATTTTTTCGATCCCTTTGATCATGGTTTCGTGCGGAGTTTTGGTGGAGGGCCGCGAGATCCGTCTTGGCGCGCTCACGTTCACCGCCGACGACTCCGCTTGGCTTCAGGAGGCTCCACTCGACATCGACGCGCTCCCCGTCCGCGGTGTGACGCACTTCCACGCATGTGTTCGTGGCGTCCTCCTGCGGCAGCCGTCGACCCAGTATCGGTCGCTCCCGTGTCATATTCCCGCCCTGTCTCCCACCGGCGCAAGCGCTCCGGTCGGTCGAGACTTCAGAGGTGGGTGAGGCATGCCGTGGCTCGCCAGTCGGCCGCCCCACAAGTCACGGCAATCGAGCCCGACGAATCCCTCTACGGCCTGTTCGACCTATCGACTGGCTCCGCGGAGACCGCATCCGAGTGCGACAGCAGCGACCTAGCGGCTGAGGTTCTAGTGGTCGATGGAACACACAGTCCTCCCGGTTTCCCTCGCACCGATGGAGGCGCGGGTGGGGGCGACCCGTCGCATCCCGATGATGAGTATCTCCCCAAACCTCTCACGCCATTGCAGCGAGAGGAGCTTCACCGCCGAAACATGGATGCACTCCACACTCCTATCATCGGAGAAACCCCCGAGGCTCGGGCCTTGGAGGACGTGCGCTTGGCTAACTTGGCCGAGCGCACTCGACTGGAGAATCTCCAGCGAGTACTCGACGAGCAAGCGCGTCAGCGAGCTCCCGAGTCCAGTCGACATCAGCTCTTCCCGCCTACGCAGGTATATCGAACCCCAGTTCAGAATTTGGCAGCCGCGGCCCGTATAGCAGAATCGATTTAGCCCTCCCAGTCAGAGGCTGGCAGGGGCTTGTTGCAAATCAGAGCGTTGCTCCGGGCAGCGGGAAACCAGAATTCCGCTGTTTCTCAGTCGCGGAATAGGATCCACAGTCGATCCGTTGCAACGGATACAGTCCAGTCGTCTCACAGCCCAAGATCGCCCCCGAGGCGTGAGGGACGTGGAGACCGGCACGATCAGTACAGAAGAAATGAGCAGTATGATCACCAATTCGATCGTGATGATCGACGTCGAGTGCCAACCCCTCCCCCGAGGAGTGGGTCATATGCGCCTCGACTGCGGGATGACAGACGCCCTCATAGTGTTGGGCGGAGGATTCCAGTCGACCCCAGGGACCCAGGCTTTGATGCGAGATCCATCCTTGTTCAAGGTTTGGTTGACAGGAACAGAGCTCACCGAGAAGGCCACGACAGATATGCGCCTGCCAGCAGCAGAGTACATGTTTCGGGGCTAGAGTGTTTCAGTCGAGCCATCAGAGCCGCGGTGATTCCTCCCAACTTCAGGTTGGCGACTGGAGTCAGCAAGTTCACCGGTGAGTCTAAGCCTGACACTTGGCTCGAAGATTACCGAGTGGCTGTCCAGATTGGCGGTGGCAATGATGAGGTGGCTATGAAGCATTTGCCTCTCATGTTAGAGGGCTCAGCCAGAGCGTGGCTGAATCAGTTAGCACTGAACAGCATCTACACTTGGGAGGACCTCTCCCGAGTGTTTGTCACAACCTTTGAAGGAACATGCAAGCGACCTGCAGGCCTTACGGAATTGCGGTCTTGCGTGCAGAAACCGAATGAAACTCTGAGGGATTACATCCAGAGGTGGATCACGTTGCATCACACAGTTGAGAATGTACCAGATCATCAAGCAGTTTGTGCCTTTAAAGAAGGCGTTAAGTACAGAGAATTGAATCTGATGTTCGGTCGAACTGGAGAGATGTCTCCGAATCGGATGATGGAGATTGCCACCAAATACGCTAATGGTGAAGACGAAGATCGACTCCGGAGTGGCAAGCACAAGGCAGTCGCCCAAGAAACCGGAGGAAATTCCAGTCGGAAACAGAAGCGGAAGGCCGAGCTAGCCGCCCCTGGGGAGGCCCTGGCCGTAACCCAGGGAAAATTCAAGGGAAAACCCAAGGGGCCCTGGAACCCCAAGAAAGTTAAGGATCAAGATGGAAATGATGTTTTGGATCTGCCATGTCACATCCACACCAAGAAAGATGAAGAGGGTAAAATTATTTACCGACGGTGCCGGCTCCTGATCCAGCAGTTTTAGGGCAAGCAATCCAAAGATAAGGAAAAAGTGTCAGACAGAGTTGAGGACAAGGAAGATAGTGACGATGGATACCCCCAAGTCAATTCCACCCTGATGATTTTTGCTCACGTCGAAAGCAAAAGTCGACTGAAAGTCATTAACCATGAGGTGAATATGGTTGCTCCGGCAACACCCAGTTATCTGAAGTGGTCTCAGACTGCCATCACATTCGACCAGTCTGACCCCCCTACGCACATTTCCACCCCTGGGAGGCAAGCTTTGGTGGTCGACCCAGTTGTCGAAGGCACTCGACTGACCAAAGTCCTGATGGATGGTGGCAGTGGCCTGAACATACTGTATGCAGAAACATTGAAAGGGATGGGCATTCCGATGTCCAGGCTCAGTACCAGTAACATGAGCTTCCACGGAGTCATTCCTGGGAAGAAAGCCGAATCACTCGGCCAGATTGCTCTTGATGTGGTTTTCGGTGATTCAAGGATTTACCGCAAGGAAAAGTTGACATTCGAGGTTGTGGACTTCCAAAGTGCTTATCATGCTATTTTGGGCAGGCCAGCTTATGCACGCTTCATGGCTCGACCGTGTTATGTGTATCTCAAATTGAAGATGCCTGGCCCCAGAGGTGTGATCACTATTACAGGCAATCGGAAGAAAGTAGAAGAGTATTTTTAGAAAGGCTCAAAGATCGCTGATGCTCAGATGGCGGTGGTCGAGCTGCAAGAGTACCAGAAGACTGCTGATCCGAGTGAATTGCTACGAGCCAAGAAGCCTGCTTCAGAATTAGCTTTTCAGTCGTCCGGTGAAACAAAGCCAGTCCACTTTCACCCGACCGACCCCAATGCTGCCCCGACTCACATCTCAACGACGCTCGACTCCAAATAGGAAGAAGCGCTCATCCAGTTCCTCCGTGAGAACTGGGACATCTTCGCATGGAAGCCCTCTGACATGCCTGGAGTTCCCAGGGGGCTGGCTGAGCACCGTCTATGAGTCGACCCAAAATTTAAGCCTGTGAAAGAACATCTTCGACGGTCCACCGTCCAGAAGAGGAAAGCTATTGGCGAGGAGGTGGCTCGGCTCTTAGCAGCGGAGTTCATCCGAGAGATTTACCACTCCGAGTGGCTCGCCAATGTTGTCATGGTCCCCAAGAAGGACAAGTCACTTCGCATGTGCATTGATTTTAAACATATCAATCGGGCCTGCCCGAAAGATCATTTTCCTCTCCCTCGCATCGACCAAATAGTCGACTCGACCACGGGGTGCGAGCGATTGTCTTTTCTAGACGCCTATTCCGGGTACCATCAGATCCGTCTGTATGGACCCGACGAGATCAAAACGGCTTTCATCACTCCATTCGGATGCTTCTGTTATGTCACCATGCCATTCGGCCTCAAGAATGCCGGAGCCACGTTCATGAGGATGATTCAGAAGTGTTTACTCACTCAAATCAGTCGGAATGTGGAGGCATACATGGATGATATTGTGGTTAAGTCACGGAAAGGTTCCGACCTCCGGACTGACCTTGCTGAAACCTTTGCCAACCTCAGGAGGTATGATATCAAACTCAATCCATCAAAGTGCACATTCGGAGTTCCAGGTGGAAAGTTACTCGGTTTTCTCATTTCCGAACGGGGAATCGACGCCAATCCTGAAAAAGTTGGTACCATACTCCGGATGAAGCGTCCTGTGCGTGTGCACGATGTCCAGAAGCTTATAGGTTGCTTGGCCGCTCTAAGTCAATTCATTTCTCGTCTCGGTGAAAAGGCGTTGCCTCTTTACCGACTGATGAAGAAGTCTGACAAATTCGAGTGGACTCCAGAAGCTGATGCAACATTTGCAGAGCTCAAAGCTCTGCTCTCCACCCAGCCGGTGCTTGCTGCCCCAATCAGTAAAGAGCCTCTGCTGCTTTACATTGCAGCCACGGGACAAGTTGTCAGTATGGTACTTACGGTCGAGCGGGAAGAAGAAGGAAAGGCCTTCAGAATTCAGCGCCTAGTATATTATGTGTCTGAAGTTTTGACCCCTTCAAAACAAAGATATCCTCATTACCAGAAGCTTGTATATGGGATTTATATGACCACGAAGAAGGTTGCACATTACTTCTCTGACCACTCCATTACAGTCATCAGCGACGCCCCACTGTCAGAGATTCTGCACAACAGAGATGCAACTAGTCGAGTGGCAAAGTGGGCAATTGAACTCCTTCCTCTAGATATCATGTTTGAAGCAAAGAAGGCTATCAAGTCCCAAGCAATCGCAGATTTCGTCGCCGAGTGGATTGAACAGCAGCTTCCGACTCAAATTCACTCGGAGCACTGGACCATGTTCTTCGATGGATCTAAGATGCTGAATGGTTCTGGTGCTGGGGTAGTATTAGTCTCCCCCCGAGGAGATAAGCTCAGATATGTTCTCCAGATTCACTTCGATTCCTCCAATAATGAAGCAGAATATGAAGCACTTTTGTATGGGTTGCGCATGGCCATTTCACTCGGCGTCCGTCGCCTCATGGTCTATGGCGACTCAGATTTGGTGGTTAATCAGGTGATGAAGTAGTGGGACATCAGAAGTCTGGCAATGACTGGTTATTGCAATGCAGTGAGAAAGTTAGAAAAGAAATTCGAGGGGTTAGAGCTTCATCACATCCCCCGACCGAAAAATCAAGCGGCTGACGAGTTGGCAAAGATAGGCTCCAAGAGGGAAGCCATTCCCAGCAACGTGTTCCTAGAGCACATCCACTCACCGTCAGTCCAAGAAGATCCTTTTAGAAAAGAAGCCCCGCAGCCGAAAAGTGCCACAGATCCGACTGAAGTCGAAGTTCCTGCTGTGGTCGACCTAATCATGGAAGTCTTGGCAATCACTCCCGACTGGATGATACCGTACATCGCGTATATCCTAAGGAAAGAACTCCCGGAGGACGAGGAAGAGGCTCGACAGATCGTCCATCGATCCAAGGCCTTCACAGTCATAAAGGGATAGTTGTATAGAGAAAGCGCGACTGGAATCGGTCAGAAGTGCATAACACCAGAAGAAGGTCAGATAATCCTTGATGATATCCACTCAGGGACCTGCGGTCACCATGCGTCTTCTCGGACCATTGTGGCTAAAGCATACCGAGCGGGATTTTACTGGCCAAGAGCAAATGAAATGGCAAAGGAGATAGTCGACAAGTGTGAGCGATGTCAGTTCTACTCCAACATGTCGCACAAACCTGCATCAGCCCTGAAGACCATTCCACTCGTCTGGCCCTTCGCTGTTTGGGGACTGGACATGGTTGGCCCGTTGAGAACAGGCAGGAGCGGCTTCACACATGTGCTTGTGGCAGTCGACAAGTTTACCAAATGGATTGAAGCTAAACCTATCAAGAATCTGACGCCTGCACTGCTATCAGTTTCATCAGAGAGTTAACATTCAGATATGGAGTCCCGCATAGCATCATCACTGACAATGGATCAAACTTTGATTCGGACAAATTCAGAGCTTTTTGCGCCTCACAAGGCACACGAGTCGACTACGCATTGGTCGCCCATCCCCAGTCGAATGGACAAGCTAAAAGGGCAAATGGTCTGATTATCAAAGGACTAAAGCCTCGACTGATGCGTGATCTCAAGCACGCGGCAGGTGCTTGGGTCGACGAGCTTCCGTCAGTTCTGTGGGGATTGAGGACCACCCCGAACCGGTCGACTGGAAGAACTCCATTCTTTCTGGTTTATGGAGCCAAAGCAGTCCTGCCGAGTGATCTACTCCACAACGCACCCCGAGTCGAACTTTATACCGAAGATGAAGCTGAACAAGCCCGGCAAGACGCAGTCGACCTCCTAGAAGAAGAGAGGGAAATGGCTATGATCAGATCGACCATTTATCAGCAAGACTTGCGTCGATTCCACGCCAGAAATGTGAAGAGTCGAGCCTTCCAAGAAGGAGATTTGGTCCTCCGAGTGGGTCAACAGAAACCACACAAGCTTGCTCCTACTTGGGAAGGCCCCTTCATCATCACCAGAGTCCTCCACAATGGAGCGTGTCACCTTTACAATGTTGATTGCCAGATCGACGAGCCACGAGCTTGGAATGCAGAACTGCTCCGCCCCTTTTACACTTGAATTCTCTCTTGGATGAGATGTAATAAGAAAAACTTCTGCAGTTTATTTTTATCGAAGACAAGAGTGTTCCAATAATTGCTGTCACTTTTGTTTGCATACGAAATCCCCCAGTGGGTGACTTAGCTGCGAATCCATTTCGCCTAAGTTTGTAAAAAAAATCCTACCGAGTGGAGAGCAAACCTCCCACTCGGGGGCTTAGCTGCAGCCCAGTGCTCGCCTAAGTGTGAAAAAATCCTACCGAGTGGAGAGCAAACCTCCCACTCAGAGGCTTAGCTGCAGCCCAGTGCTCGCCTAAGTTTGAAAAAATCCTACCGAGTGGAGAGCAAACCTCCCACTCGGGGGCTTAGCTGCAGCCCAGTGCTCGCCTAAGTGTGTAAAAATCCAACCGAGTGGAGAGCAAACCTCCCACTCGGGGGCTTAGCTGCAGCCCAGTGCTCGCCTAAGTTTGAAAAAATCCTACCGAGTGGAGAGCAAACCTCCCACTCGGGGGCTTAGCTGC
>NC_041384.1:766047842-766048207 GCF_002162155.2 Triticum dicoccoides | reverse complement strand
CTCGCCTAAGTTTGAAAAAATCCTACCGAGTGGAGAGAAAACCTCCCACTCGGGGGCTTAGCTGCAGCCCAGTACTCGCTTAAGTTTGAAAAAATCCTACCGAGTGGAGAGCAAACCTCCCACTCGGGGGCTTAGCTGCAGCCCAGTGCTCGCCTAAGTTTGAAAAAATCCTATCGAGTGGAGAGCAAACCTCCCACTCGGGGGCTTAGCTGCAGCCCAGTGCTCGCCTAAGTTTGAAAAAATCCTACCGAGTGGAGAGCAAACCTCCCACTCGGGGGCTTAGCTGCAGCCCAGTGCTCGCCTAAGTACGGAACACATCCCAATCCGCAAGGACGACGAGGTGTGAATCGACTGCTACCTTCTCC